>NC_143549.1:53310000-53417500 GCF_054136105.1 Typopeltis vanoorti | reverse complement strand
GCCGATTTGAAACTACTGGAACTCTAGCAGTGCAGGTAGGCAGGGGACGCAAACCAATCAATCACCAACAAGTTGAACACGTTGCAACTGCTATTGTGGAACAGGAGATGACGAATGTGCAGGGTACCAGCAGTGCACGAGCAATATCCCGGCAAACTAATATCGTATACACAACGGTGTGGAAAATCCTACATCATATTTTGAAGTTTTACCCCTATAAAATCGATCATGTTCAAGAATTCCGCCCTGGTGATGTGGCCATATCAATCAACTTATCTTTGAGATTCTTAGCGCGCATGGAATTGGATGATGCATGGCTGTGGCAGATTTTATGGAGTGAGAAAGCGCACTTTTATTTGAACGGCGATATTAACACACGCAACTGTCGCATTTGGGATGCAACTAATCCGCACGTGTGTCTGCAGATGCCTATCCAATCGCCCAAAGTCATAGTGTGGTGCGGATTTACGGCATCTTTTATCATCGGTCCATACTTTTATGAGGAAAATCGCCAAAATAGACCAGTGACCTGTTCCGTCAATGCTAACAGGTATGCCAATATCATACAGAACTTTGTGGTTCCACAACTGCAGCAAAGAGGATATCTCGATTCGACCATTTTCATGCAGGATGGTGCACCACCCCACATCGGACTTCAGGTACAGCGTGTTTTGCGACATTTCTCTGACAGAAAAATCATTAGTCATGCATTTCCCACGCCATGGCCACAGAGATCGCCTGATCTCAATCTTGTGACTTTTGGCTGTGGGGATTTCTTAAAAGCATTGTGTATCAAGGACATGTACCCGATATTCCAACTTTGAAAGATCGAATAACGTTACACGTGAGACAAATCAATTCTGATATGCTTCGAGCCACTGTGGAAAATGTCGTCCACCGTATTCAGTTCCTGGAACATCAGATTGGTGGTCATACTGAACCTCATTTGTAATTAACAATAAACGTCATGAAATTGATGTGTGCTGTCTCTCATTTGCCATTTAGTCATTCATTAGTCACACCTAATAAAATTAATTTGGCAGCACCAAAATTTCCCATGTTGGCGACTTTTGGTACTATTTTACTTTTTTTCGTTAAATCGAATCCCCATGTTCCACTGTGTACGTCTACCGAATATTGGTGTACGCTACCGAATATTCGCTAGAGGGCTCTTCACACTTGATGTTATTTTATAATCACCCTGTATTTTCAGGACTGGGGCAACTTGTGGTAAAGGTGGAATGACTTCACATCACTTGCCTTAGTATCCCATAATGCAAAGCACATCTCCTTGCGGATATGTATAATGCTATGCATTAAGCGAAGGGGTCAGTACCCAAAGAGGTTTTGACATTTATTAAGGTCTCGTCAGTGGGAGCCAAACCAGAGGTGATAACAAGGTTGAAGTATTGCAGAAGTCATATTTTTCTATACGTATTTCCAAAAGGTTTCACACCTTATTATTATAATACTCTGGATTAGAGAAATATAGTTGTTGAAAGTTTTTCCACTTGGTTATACTTAGGCCTATGGCTGGTTCTTAAGTATTCCTGACTGTAATCCATGATGAGTTCATGGAGCTTGCAGGAGGGAAAACCCCAGATAAACTGGGGAGAAAAACCTTGCTGTCCATGCCCAAGACCGGCTAACTGGCTATGTTTGAAAAAGATCCTTAAGCTCCTCAAGTCAGCGACGAGAATTGAATCCAGGACACTCCTTTCCCAGGCATATGGCTGCAAAGCTCATACTTAGTTTAATTCTTTATCCAAGTGTAAGCAAACAAAGTTTGCGCCTGAAGTTTTATCAACTCGTATAGAAAATATGACTTCTGCATTAGTTCGACATTGGTATCACCTCTGGGTCTGGCTCCCACTCATGAGACATCAATAAAGGTCGAAACCGGTCTGGTAGACCCGTCGCTTAATGGATAGCATTATACATGTCTGCAAGGAGATGTGCTCTGCATTATAGGATACTAAGGCAAGTGATGTGAAGTCATAGAACCTTTATCACTAGTTGCCCCAGTCCTGAAAATACTTCAGATGCAAATCGAATCTTACACTTGGATAAAGGATTAAACCAAATATATAATTTCTTGGTATCTTTAATTTATAATACAACCGCTAAGTGCTAAGATATTTGTGGTGCTTTGTAAAGACACTCTCTTTATGCTAATGAAGACGTGTCAGCCATTACAACCTAACTTCTTGCTTGCAGTTTACATGAAGTGCGCATGCTCACTGAGGTGATTGACAGATGACAGAGAGGGAGAGAGAGCATTCGGCATCCAAGTAAAAAAAAAAAAAGTAGAGAGAGAATGGAAATTTCAGAACAGCAAACAGAAAATTTTTTTTGTTCTAAATAAGTTTTTTTAAGAAAACGTGACATTCGGGAGAATATTAATATAAGATTCTGGAAAGGAATTGTAGCACTGTGAATCTTCAAACTGAAAGTTAAGACTGTTAAAAATTGTTTAGTAAATAAAAGAAGTTAATCGAACTGACGTCCTAATTCAATGTTCGAGGAAACACTGAAAAGTTTCATCTTCTGTCTTAAGAATGCCACTTCTATTTTTTCTGTTGGAAAAAGCAAGAGAATTAGCAAAATCTGAAACTGTGAAGTGGCTTCTTAACCACTCAACCGGCCAACACGTATATATACGTCCAGGTTACCATGAATGCGAAGTGCATATTAAAATTCTAATACTATTGATATTACATTGAAATATATGATGGATACGAAGTGTTGAGGAGTGGTGTATTTTATTCATATTGACGGCGGCGTGGTTAACATAAAGAACTCTACTTAGGTGTGTCGTTTATGAATTAGAAGAAAAAACGGTCTTTCTCCAATACACAGATTCAGTAATTTGTGTTTCAAATTGAACTAGAAGTAAGAATATTTATACTTCAGTGAGAAAAGAGGAATAATATCATATGCCATCTAAGAGAGATAAAAAAAATCCCAAATATAATGTAATTTTACTTTGGACTCTGATTCTGGAACATATTCAGTTACATTCACAGAAATTTCCATACTTTCTTTTTCTTAGCACATTTTAATTTTAGAAACTCCCTTCTCTCACTTTATCTGCAGCCACTGGATTAGAAGATAAGTTTCATTATAGATGTGTCCCTCGTTTTACACGATAAATTGGTTCTATGAAATAATCGCGTAACACGAAATTGCGTAAAGTGAGTTGAATTTAGCATGGATGAGATAGGGGTTTCTTCAGAAGGATAAAAAAAAAATTAAACCTTCACACCTGTGAGCAAATGAAATTTTAATGAATGAATTATTTAAACTTATAAACAAAACACACAAATTTTAATGAATGAATGAATTTAATTAATACAATGTCATAAACACCTAAACAATACATACTTTCGATAGTCTTCAATCGGATAATGAATGGACTGGGTCTGGTGAGTCTGGATCATCACTCTCTTGAAGTCCCTGGGATGATAGGCTGATGACCTTCCACTTTTTTAATGAAACAGTCGAGACTCAGCTGAAGGGCAGCATTCTTCCTTTCTCTATAAAGTTCTTTGTAGCAAGTCAAAGAATTCTGAATTTCTCTCCCAACTTTGGCGCTTCTAGTCCCATTAGGATCATTTTCTTCAATTATTCTGATGGCACTGTAAATGTGTTTAAAAAATTCAGTCATTTGTTTTTTTGAAAGCGGTTTGATGGGCACGCCAACAAACGGCTCCTGACTTTCATCATTCATGTTGTTTTCCATTTCCAGATCTTCATTAGTGAGCTCTGATGAGTGGGACTCGAGCAGTTCATCCACATTTGTCTCATCTACATACCCAAATCCAACAGATTTTGCCATTTAAACTATGCCATGTCTTGAGTTGGCAAGGTCACTTTCAGGATCAAAATCATTCGAATCAGAAACTCCAGGCCAAATTTTCTTCCAAAATCCCTTCATGCATAGGCTGACCATGCGTACCGTTTTGAACGGGAAAGTAACGTTTTTTCATATTCCCCGGTCCTTTTAATAAAAAATGTCAGTTTTGTCCCATTTTTAATAAAAAAACTATAAATATTGTTCAATCATAAATTATTATTCATAACATATAATCGTATATCAATATCATGGATATCAGTAATTTGTATAACCAAGGAGTCGCATTGTTCGATACTAAATATCAATATCTGCAGTGATTTATTCAGAGAAAATAAAAAGTACATGTTGGCAACACTTGTGTGTCTCAGACACACAGCGTCTGTTCGGCTGTAGTGTTAGTTTTTGTTTTGCCTGTATGCTAACTGGGGGTTTGTTATTCAATGCTGGTGGGTGGTTTAAATTTCATATTTTTTTTTAATTTTAAGTCTTATTTTTTAAAGCTTTAAGTCTATCCATGCAATGTCAAGAAATGTAGTGATGGAACAAAAGTGGTATGCCAACATTGTAATGTCCATTTTTCCATTGCTCATGTAGGCAGAAGCGACATTAACCAACATCTGCATAGCCAGAAACATAAGGATGCTGAAAAGACTTTGGTTTCAGTTAAAAACATCAGCTAGTTTATGGTGAGACGTGGTGACAGTGAAAGCGATAAAATTGCAGCAAGTGAAGTTCTTGTTGCTTATTATACTGTGCATCACAGACAAACGTTTTTGTGCAAATGATTGCTTCTCGACATTAATAAAATTTATGAACCAAAATTTTCTTCAGCCTGTACCAAATCATTAAAAAAGGGATTACAAACGTTTTATCATCACACATATTGGGCAAAGTAATAGAGAATTTGAATAAAACAAAACCATTAACTCGGTTTAGATGCATCAAACAAAAAAGACATCAAACTTTTTTCAATCGTTGTGTGGTACGTTTTGCCATATTGTGGTGTTCACGACAAAATTATACTTTACTTCCTTAGCTGTTGAAACACCCGACATACAGTGTGCTATGTTGAAGGAAGTGACAAATTTGCCTTACAAAACAAAATGGTTGCGACTTTTTAAATTAACTTTTTAAAATCGCGTCATAGCGAAAAACCGCAAAGTGAGATCGCATATAACGAGGGATACCTGTACTGAAAGGAGTTTAGCTGAAAGGATACCTGTTGAGCGTTTGTGGTCTCTAAGACTCTCCTCTTTTTCCTTAAAGGTGAAAACACTGTTCAAGATCTTTAACCTTTTTCTTGTAAGCTGTTTCTTTCAAATTATCTTTAAGGTCATGCCTAAACTGATAAAACAGCAACCATTCAGATGAAAGCTTAAATTTATGAGCAATCCTCAAAAGTTTATGGTAATACTCCGAAACAGACTTCCTCTTTCCCTAATGCCCTAATGAAGTATAAATATTCTTACCTCTCCCAAGTTTTGTATCAGAGAAAGTTTCTTCTTCTAATTCATAAACAACACTTTTAAGTAGCTCTTCGCATTAAGCCACTTCAGTCTCAGATTTTACTAATTCTGTCGCTTTTTCCAATAGATTAATAAAAATAGATCTGGCATCCTTAATGAAGACAAACTTTTTATTCAGTGTTTCGTTGAACACTGAATAAGAATATCAATCAATTCTAATGTCTTCTTTTACTTATTAAACACTTGTCGACGGAATAGTCTCAATTCTTCTAATTTAAAGATTCAGTGCTAAGATTCCTTTTCAGAATCTTATAATATTTTCCTGACATGTTTTCTTAAAAACTTCTTCAGAACAAATTTCTGTCTACTGTTATCAAATTACCATTCTCTCTACTTCTTTCCTTTACTTGGATACCAAAAGCTCTCTTTCTGTCAGCTCTCAATCACCCATCAATCTCCTCAGTGAGCATGCACGCATGTAAACCCTCTGTCCAAAAAGAAAGCGAACTTTTTGAAAATAGAAGAAACTGGTGGCGCCACCTGTTGTATTTTTTTGTTGTTGTCGAAAACGGCAACCATCATTAGTGTTGTGTCAACTGTTTATGGCATTTGTTTCATTAGAAGCCGAGTTATAGTGCCAACAGTGAATGTGTTTTGACGAACAATCGGTCGTCACGATATTCATGCCGTACGCGACGAAATTTCGTTATCAATCGCTTCAAAACTTCGAGATAAAACTCATTGTTGACCGTTGGGCCATGCGGAACGAATTCTTTTTGAATAATGCCCTTGGAATAGTAGAAACAAATAAGCATTCTCTTTACTTTTGACTTCTCCAAGCGACTCTTTTTCGGATGCCCCCTCTTCTGGTGGTTTCCACTCAGCACTCTGGCGCTTCGTTTCGGGCTCATACTCAAAACACCACATTTCGTCACAAGTAACGATCATTTCAAAGAAGTTAAGTCCTTACGAGCGGTTTTAATATGGTCCTTCAGTGTTCAATTCGATACATTTTTTGGTCGTCGATCAACTTGTGGGGAACAAATCACGAATTCAATTTATGAAGGCCCAAACTCTCGGTCAAAATGTTGTGCAGTTGATCTTGGAATCCCCAATTCATCTTCAATCAATCTCACGGATGATTTCGGGTTTTCATTGATGAAATCACGCATTTTTTGGATGTTAACTTCGCTCAGTCCAGTTTTTGGATGGCCTGGTTTTCGTTGTCCTCAAGAGTCTCACGACTACTTTGAAATCGCTGAAACCACTCGTAAACTTGAGTACAGGATAAGTATTCATCACCGTATGCTTTTTTGAAGCATTTAATGCGTTTCGATAAACCTTTTAGCAAGTTTAACACAAAAGTGAATCGCAGCTCTGTTTGAAACTCATTGTCGGACTGTTCGTCAAAACACAGTCACTATAACTCGGCTTCTAATGAAACAAATGTCATAAACAGTTGACACAACACTAATGACGGTTACCGCTTTCGACAACACAAAGATACAACAGGTGGCGAAACTAGTTTCTTCCATTTTCGAAAAGTTCGGTTTCTTTTTGAACAGAGGGTGTAAATTGCAAGCAAGAAGTTAGATGGTAATGGCTGACATGTCTTCATTAGCATGAAGAGAATGTCTTTACAAACCACAACAAATATCTCAACACTTAACAATTTCAAATTATAATAAAGATTGAAATTATTACAAACTATCAAAAGTGTTGATACATCATTTCCAAATGCTTTATATTTCGCTTTTACAAATGAATAAGGGACACATTACAAGTAGTGATCATACTTGTTTCGAAACCAAAACTAATAATGTACTAATGCAGAGGAACAATTATAAAAAAGATTCATAATTTTAAATTATGATTTTTTTTTACATGTTCCAGACATTTGCTAAGAAGTTGCCCTTGCTCTACCATGGAACATGAAGACTGATTTCTGATTATAACAGTGAAACAAAATCAATGCAACAGGGCAGTTCAGCTTGCAAGTCAGTTCCATTCAAGCATAGGTATGCGGATATCTAAATAAACTGTGTCAAGTAGTCCAACACCCAAATGCCTGTAGTCTGTGTCCCTTTATCCACAGTTCATTGTAGAGAACATTTTCAATGATGTATCCATAAAAATTAGAGACGACACCAATAGGATAATGTACTTTTTACAGATGGGAGTTGTCTTTCTTCTGATTCTAGACGACACTTAATCTGCACGAAAATGGTACAGCTTACCATTGCAAGAATGTTCTTGAAGGGATAGATACTGTACACTGGTGCTGAGGTCATGATGCAGGGAGACATTATGTTTAATGGACACGCAAAGCTCTGAGTGCTGGAAAAAGGGTCTATAACTGGTGAATGATATTGTAACAAAGTTTTTCAATGTCATGCTCAAACGTTCTGTGGTGCTGTAGGTGAAGAATTCGTCTTTATGAATGACCACGCCACACTACATTGTACATAAGCAGTGGAGATACTTCTGTAGACCAAGAATATTAATCGAATTGAGTGGTCAGCATGCTTCCCAGACCTCAATTCCATAGAACACTTTTGGGATGCAATAAGGAGATTCATTGCTGCTCAAAAGAAACAAGAAACGGAAAATCACCTGGAGAAGATAAGCTAGGTTCAGAACTATATAAATACGCAGGAACAAGATTCAAAAAAAGACACATATTATTTTTAAATAAAATTTACTCAACTGGTATCCCCCCCCAATAGAATGGAAAAAAGCAATTGTGATTCCTATCTTTAAAAAAGGTAATAGAGATGACCCTAAAAACTATAGAGGTATCGCTATACTAAATTCCTGTTACAAAATATATAGCAGAATCTTAAATAACAAACTAATGAAATATTCCGAAAACTTTATTCTAGAGGTACAGAATGGATTTAGAAAAGGACGATCATGTACAGACCCAGCCTTTTGCCTAAAATTAATAGTAGAGAAAAGAAGAGAATATAATTTGGAAAAACATATTGCATTTATTGACTTTGAAAAAGCATTTGACAAAGTTAAAAGAAACATTATTTAACATATTAAAAGAAAGACAAATACCAAATAATATCCTAAAAGCTATCACAAGTATATATGAAAATAATCAAATACAAATAAGATTAAATCACGAGCTATCATATACAAGAGAGATAAACCACAGGGTCCGACAGGGATGTCCCCTCTCAGCAACTCTTTTTAATATCTACTTAAATGAAATAATAATAAAATGGAGTAAAAATTTACACCAAGGAATTAAACTTTCACCTACAGTTAACTTAAACACTCTCCTCTTTGACGACCAAATAATAATTACAAATTGTGAAGATAACTTACAGAAAGCTATTTTAAATCTAAATGAGATATCCAAAGATTATGGTATGATAATATCAACAGAAAAATCAAAAACTATGGCCTTTAAAGGACAAGATCCAGCAAGAACTAAAATAGTAATAGATAACAAGATCTTAGAACAGGTGCATTCATTTAACTACCTAGGATGTATGATCACATATGAAAATGAAAAAGATATAAACGTAAAAATTGCAAAATATTTAAAAATAACAGGTGTAATTAACTCTATATTTAAACCAAACCTAGTTCAAAAACAAACCAGGCTAAAAGTATACAATACATTAGCCTTACCGGTCTTAATGTATGGAAGCGAAATCTGGACAATAAAATAAAAAGACAAAGATTAACAACAGCAGAAATGAAGTTTATGAGAAAAACTGCAAAGTATACCCTATCTGATCACAAAAGAAACGAAGATATTATGAAAGAATTAAACCAAGAACAGTAATAGAAAAAATTAAAAAATATAAACATAAATGGATGGAACACGTTCAAAGAATGAAAACAGAAAAATTACCAAAACAAGACTTAAAGTACAAGCCATTAGGAAAAAGAAAACCGGGACGTCCTCTTAAACGATTCAACGATGACTTCTAAGGCCAGAACAGGCTATGCTAGGCCTAAATCCTTGATACGTATGATGATGATGATTGCTGCTCAAAATTCCCCTCAGGAAAATAAACAAGGTTTATCCTTGCTCTGGAGGCGTGGGCCAGTTTGCTCAAGAACTCTTGAATCAGGTACTAAGCATGGTACGATATTGTGAGAACTGCAGCATAGTTCTAGTTGGACAGATTCCATACTGAAATGTCTCCCCAAATAGATTTTTTTGTAAGCACTGTACATTAATTTCTTAACTATGTCCTTAGGAAATTTATAACTTTCGCCAAGAACGTATTGCAGTTTGTATAAAATTTATAATACATATTTTGTGTAATATAATTTATTAGTATGCTGTCAATAGATTTGTCCACATTTGGCTGTATTCATGAAAATGTTTCGCATAGGGCTGATCCCTGGGGTACACCAATACTTACCTTAAATTTTGCAGATACAACTCCCCCCCCGCCTCCACTTTTTGATACCTGTCTACCAGCCATCTCATCCAAGTAAACAATTTATATTTCAATCCTATTCAAAACAGCATTTCATGTGGTATCCTATCAAATGCCTTAGCAAAGTACAATATAGAGTATCAATTTCCTTTATCCAAAACTCAGCCATAACATTATTATAAAATATGAGCAATTAATTAACATAATAATATGAAAAATCATTCCTGTGTCTATCCTGTAAATAACTGTCAAGTTTAAATATTGCAATCATAAAATCCCCTCATCCTCTATCCACCAAACTCAGATTACATAATCTAAGTAATCTCATAATTACCATGGTATAGTCTTTTACCAACCTCTGTACTATCTGAGGTTATTTCAATCCCTTCAAATTCCAGTGACCACATACGAGCACAATAATTCACACCTGATGTGATCAGTCTTTATACAATGGAATCACCACTCTTATCCCTGCCCTTCAACATCTGCATCAATACTCTGGGTTACCTTCACAACTTTTGTGGTATGTCTCTTACACTTCAGTTTGCTATTAATCATCACTACAAGATCCCTTTGCCTACACTTCCTCAAATGCAGTTCCACAACTGAAATATGAAATCTCTCATGGTGGATCCAAGATTATAAAGTTTTTTTTTTTTTTATGCAACTTCCACCCTATGAAAGGTTATAAACCTTAGTGACATGGGTAGGCTAAAAGCTTTTTTTTAATTTTTTACTTCATTTTTTGTCTTTTTTATTTCTATTATATAGTCTAGAAACCATGCTATAGTGATCAAACACAGAACTTTTATAAGACACTTCAGACCTCAAATATGTGGGACAGTGATCATGCATTAGGCAATAAAGTTCATCTCCTACCTAAAAACAAATATCCCTGCCCACCAGGATTCAAACATGCAGCCTGTTGATTGGAGTGTGGATCAGTAATGGATAATGGATATATAGATACATGGCAAGTTGTATTAAACTTGCATCCATATTCACCACCTGTCTAGCTTATTCAAATCTTCCTAAAGGACACAACATTGGCACTATTACTACAAACCTTTCCAAGCTTTAACGTCATCCACAAATAAATGAATATCTGCCTTCAATTGTTAAGTGTCAATTTATCATGTGGCATTCTCAAATGCATTTACGAAATCTCAAAAATGGGATCATGTGGCATTCCATCATTAATTCCCAGATTAATTTAGAAATACAAGTATATTCTGCATTGTGAAAGTACACTGTTTCCATTAAGCAGTGATCTGTAGTATTTATCTTTGAGGAAACATTCTTTTAAGTTAATGTCAAGGAACTGGTCCTAAACATGTAAAAACAGTGGAATTTATTACATAAAAATAAAACTTTGTGAGTAATAGAAGGTCCCTATAAAACACAATACCAATATATGCCTACATATATATTTCCCATCAACTTCAGTAGCGCAATCAAGATTTATCTTGGGGGGGGGGGGGGGAATTGAGTAGACGATTTGAGAATACTCACTACACATCGCATATGACCTATGAGTGAACATCTGCAATGATCGCTACTTCATAAGTAGTATAGAAATAGAAGCCACGACACAACAAATAAAAAAAAGAATTTTAATTAGGAAAAGATTTTTGGTAATTAGTTTTCCCCCCCTTTTTCTTTGGGGCAGGGCCCTTTGGGTGCACCACTGGTCAACTTTCATTACAACAAATGCTGTTATAATTAATTCATTCAAATTATGAAAATTCCAGCCAAAGCAGATAGAGAAAATTTACTATAGTGAATCTTCCACTATAAAAACTATTCCTTTGGTCTCTATGAGTTTTCTATAGCGAGAGTTAATCAAATTTCAGCTTTAAAAGTCTATCAATGTATAATGTATACATTACTGTATATATGTATACATGACATATAATGTACAGTAAGGATATATAAATAATAAAGTAACACGTAAAAACCACAGTGATATCTTTAATTAGTAATACTAAAATTCCACTGAAATTTTTAGTGAAACCTGTGGCATAGTAATTAAATAATAAAGTAACACGTAAAAACCACAGTGATGTCTTTAATTAGTAAAAGGACATATATTTCGTACTAAAATTAATTACAGGCAAAAAGTTTCACTAAAAATTAGAATCATCATCCTTCACGGGGAAGAGTTTACTAAACTAACAGGAAAATTAGGAAAGTTATCGGTTCTACAAAGGTGAGCTTCGAGCACTGATTGCCTTCCTCAAAAAGTGCCGTGATACTAAAGTTATTCCCACTTTCGCTAGATTTAAAGAAATAATTCGGTCTCCTGGAGCCCACCTCTATTTATATATGCGCAAGTTTTTCCTTAATTCGTAATCAACTTTGTACTGCCAAAAAAGAATTAGCTTCTAATATCAATTCTATCAGTTCTCGAAGAAAACGTTTCAGCTGTTCTTATGAAGTACTGGATATTGTTCTTCGCTTATCAAAACAATCCTAATCCCGGTCTCATGAGAGAAAATTTTAAAATCTTATGCAAAAATACAACTCTTTATATAACAAACAAAAGAAAAACCTTACCTCTGACAGTACGTCTACAGATAAATGGATTGTAAACATTTCCGATCGCCCATTACCCACCGCAGAAACCAGTGCTTTAGCAACAATCCTTGATTTCGCTGTTATTCCTTCACGCATTCCTTATCTTGATTTCTTACATATTATTATTATTATTATTACCACGGGCTACTCCAGGAGTCCTTAGACTCATCGAGGGAGGCCCTAAACATCATGTTCACACAGCTGTTCAACATTCTCACAGTATCTATCATACCTTGCCTTGAACTCGCTCACTGTCATAGCACCCACAACAGACTCTGGCAGCTTATTCCACTCATTTACCACTCTAAAAGTAAAGAATCCAGCTCTAACACCCCTGCTAACCACGCTCTTGCCCAGCTTCCATGGGTGTCCCCTAGTTCTCCCACCACCAGTCCTGATCTCAAAAATATCATCTGAATTAATCCTATAGAATCCTTTTAGCAATTTGAATGTCTCAATCATATCTCCCCTTTTCCGCCTATCAACTAGTTTCTGCAACCCACAAATCTTCAACCTGTTCTCATATGGTTCATTCTATAGACCTGCTATCATCTTAGTCACTCGCCTCTGGATCCTCTCAACCTCCTCCCCATCAAGAAGTAACCGAGGTGACCAAATCTGGGCACAGTAGTCGAGATGAGGTCTTATCAGAGCTCGGTACAGAGGTGCTGCAACTTGTTTTTCTCTGCTCGTCAAGGTATTTTTCAACAACCAAGTGAGTTGATTTAGCTACTTTTGCAATGTGCCCCCTAAACTTCATCGCCCTGTCCACCAACACTCCCAAGTCCTTGGCCTCATCAATCTCTTGGAGTACAGTTCCAAAAATGTGGTGTACTGCTGCTAATCTTTTCACCCCAAAATGCATAACCTTACATTTTGTCACATTAAATTGACATCCATTCTCCTTAGTCCAGAACTCCAATCTAAGTCATCTTGCAAGACTTTGACATCTGCATTCACTATCGCCCTACCCAACTTTGCATCATCAGCGAACAAATGAACTGTCCCACTTAGACCCTTCCCTATATCGTTAATGAACAGATTAAACAGCAGTGGTCCAAGAACAGAACCCTGTGGCACACCACTAGTCACAGGCGGTTTTTTGGACTCTACTCCTGAATAAACTACTCTTTGATATCTCTCCATCAACCACCCAGCTATCCATCTCACCAACCCTATATCCATTCCCATATGTTGTAGTTTACGGATTAGAATTCCATGTGGTATCCTGTCAAACGCCTTTACCAGGTCCAGCAGTATCACTGTAAACCCATTTCCCTCATCCAGTTCAGCCGTCACCTTGTTATAAAACTTGAGCAAGTTACTGAGGCATGATCTACCCTTCACAAAGCCATGCTGTCCTCTGTACAGTATCTCATTTTCATCAATCCATTCCTGTATTTTTCCCTTGACTACTTTCTCCAAGACCTTGACAACGACTCCTGATATGCTGATCGGTCGGTAATTTGCAACCATAGTCTTGGATCCTCCTTTATGCAGTGAAACTATTTTCCCCTCTTTCCACGCCTTCGGGACTAAGCCAGACCTGAGACTCAGATTAAACAACATGGTCAAGGGCACTGATAATTCCTTAGCCGCTTCATGCAAGACCTGTGCCGGTATACCATCCAATCCCACAGATGTATTCACATTAAGGTTCTGTAATAGACTATTCACCTCCACTTCATCACAATTCCCATATAAACTAATGGTTCCTTCATTTTTTCAACGTCACCACCTGGATGATAAACTTTTGCAAAGTGCGCGCTCAGTAACTCCACTATATCAACTGGTTCAGTGAACTCTTTACCATCGTCATTCCTTAAAATCATTTTGCCATGTAGTTTTTTTCTTGCTTGCAGCATATTGAAAGAAATGTTTGGGATTCTCTTTTGCTTGCATAGCTAGTTTCCTTTCATAATCGGCTTTTGCTGTTTTTACCACACTCGTTACCCTTCTGACCTGTACTTTATACCGTTCGTGTGCCTGCAGGTCACCCCTTTCTTTAAATTCCCTCCATAGTTGTTTCTTTTTTTGCAGCTCAAGCTTAATGGTGTTATTCATCCATTTAACCCCTCCTTGTTTCACTATTCGGACCTTAGGTATACAATCAGCCATAACCTCCTGTAAATGCTCTTTGATCACTTCCCATGCTCTATCGACGTCCAGCCCTTGCAGTTGTACATGCCATGGCACTGATCCAAGCAATCTCCTAAGCTTGTCATACTTGCCAGCACGGTAATTCCACATATACCCTGTCTTAATCACAAATTTCACACCTTTAGCCACATCCCAGGTCAAGACCTTATGATCACTCTCACCAATAGGTGGCAACATGGTCATATTCATTACAGTCAAATTCTCAGATACTATTACCAGGTCAAGCACTCTCACACCCCTAGTATTTTCAATTACATGCTGTTTCAGATAGTTATCCCTTAATAATTGAATAAAATCCATTTCCTTCCTCACATGTGTCCTCTCCTCCTTCCAATCAAAGTTTCCATAGTTGAAATCCCCCATAATAATTACCCTCCTTCCACTCATTTCATCAATTTGTTTATGCATACCATCTCCACCATCTATTCCATCACCTGGTCTATAGCAGCATCCAACTGTATATTTTATTCTGCCAGTATCAATCTCACACCAAATAGCCTCAAATGAGCTCCTTTCACTATCCTGCATATAGAACGCAATCTGTCAGGACTTCCTAGCAAAGATGCCAACTACGTTTTGAAGTTGCGACTTCGTTATTCAAAAGCGAATTACCTCCATGCAATTTATCAAATGCTTAAATTAAAGGTCTAACTTCTTTAAGAAAAGATAATACAATATCCATTTCTAAGGACGATAAAGGAAAAGCTATTGTAATTATGAATAAGACTGACTATGAGACAAAAGTATTCAGCCTATTAGAAGACACCACGACCTACCAAGAGATCACACATAATTCTACTAATTCACAAATTAAACAGCTAAATAAATTACTTGACGAGATTATAAGTTGGGATCCTAACTATGTGGATAAAATACGCACCTACTTTGGAATAACTCCTCGTCTTTATGGACTCCCGAAAATCCATAAAGGCTGTTCTGTACAACCTATCGTTAATTGCATTGACTCTCCAACTTATCGGATTGCAAAAGTATTATCACGTTCCTTAAGTGCTTTCACTGGCCATTCTAGATCCTATATAAAAAACTCAACAGATTTTCCTGAAAAAAATCAAGGATATAAAAATTATAGATTCTGAAATATTAGTCAGTTTTGACATAATTTCTCTGTTCATCAATATCCCATTAACCGACACAGTCAATTCTTTATATGAAGATTACCCTCCAGATATCGCAAGGATATTCGAATATGTCATCAACTCAGGTTATTTCAGTTGGAAAAACAAAATCTACAAACAAATTGAAAGTACTGCCATGGGTAGCCCTCTGGTAAACTATTTTAAACAATTCGAAGATACTATGTTCTCATCCATTCATCCTCGACCATCTCTTTGGTACCGCTACATCGATGATGTTTTTGCTGTTTGGCCACACACTGAAGATGAACTTTCCACCTTTCTACAACAGATAAATAACCTTCACCCATGCATTCAGTTCACTATGGAAAAAGAAAACTCTGGTACTTTACTCTTTTTGGACATCCTCTTTACTAGAACATCTTCTGGTACCTTATCTACAAGCATCTTTTGAAAACCTACATTTACTGGCAGATACATTCACAAAAAGTCTGTGCACCACGTCTCAAAAATTCGGCATTCTTAAATCTCAAATTTATAGAGCACAAAGTTTGCTCTTCCCCAATAATCTTACAACAAGAACTTTCCATCATTAAAAAGTTAATGGAATCAAATGATCACAAATCCAATCAAATGCAAGATACTTGACTCTTATGTTCCAACACCTAGTTTCTTCAACAGTCTGCAGAGTTCCTATTCCGTACATTCCAGGAATCTCAGAACCTATAGGTAGAATTCTAAAAAAGTATCAAATGATTCCAACATATATTTTCCTATCAACAAAATTTCTTCTTTACCTTCTATAAAGGATAAACTGTCTTCTCTATCTTTGAAGAGAAATGTGAAGAGGAATGGAAAATCGGTGGGACCCGACAGAATTCCAGTGGAGGCATGGAAGGCACTGGGGGAAGAGGGAATTGACCTGTTGTGGGACCTGTTCATGAAAGTTTGCCAGCAGGAAAATATACCCGAGGAATGGAGGGAGAGTACTCTTGTTCCCAACTACAAGGGTAAAAGGGATGCACAAGACTGTAAAAATTACAGAGGAATACAGTTGATGTCCCACACAATGAAGATTCTAGAAAGGGTTCTTGATGGTCGATTGAGGAAGGAGGTGGAGATTGCAAAGGAACAATTTGGATTCATGCCTGGTAGATCAACAAGATGCTATCTTTGGGTTATCGCAGATGATGGAAAAATATCGTGAGAAACAAAGGGAGCTACATCTGGTATTTATTGATCTGGAGAAAGCATACGATAGAGTGCCAAGGCAAGAAGTCTGGAGGTGTCTAAGGGAGAAGGTGCCGGAGAAATATGTCAGGTTGGTGCGGGAAATGCACAGAAATGTGAAGACAAGTGTTCGGACCTGTTTGGGACAGACAGAAAGTTTTCAAGTAACAGTTGACTTGCATCAAGGGTCAGCATTAAGTCCGTTTCTGTTTAATATTGTGATGGAGGTGGTAACAGAGGAGGTGAGAAAAGATGTGCCTTGGACAATGTTGTATGCAGATGACATCTTGTGTGGAGATTCAAGAGAAGCGGGAACTAAACTGGAAAGATGGAGAAAAGTACTGGAAGAGAGAGATATGAGACTGAGCAGAAGTAAGACAGAGTATGTGTTGCGCAGTCAGCGGCAGCCAGGAGACAGATCTGGAGCTGGAAGGAAATGTCATCAGGAAGGTGAGAGACTTTAGATACTTAGGTTCAACAGTGGAAGAAGATGGAGGAGCTGAGAAGGAAGTGGGATGCAGGATACAAGCGGGTTGGAGGAACCGGAGGGAGATGGCTGGAGTGTTATGCGATAAGAGGGTGCCGATCAATCTGAAAGGCAAAATTTATAGGAGAGTAGTGAGGCCAGCTATGACGTGCTATAGAAACTGTAGCCCTGAGGAAAAACAACATCAGCGGGATGGAAGTAGCAGAGATGAGAATGCTTAGGTGGATGTGCGGTGTGACCAGAAAGGATCGTCTGAGAAATTATGTCAGGGGGACAGTGAAAGTTACGAACTTAGGAGCAAAAATACAGGAGGCAAGGTTGAGATGGTTTGGTCATGTGATGAGGAGGGAGGACGAATATGTGGGAAGAAGGGTCATTCAGATGGATGTGCAAGGAAGGCAGAAGCGTGGGTGGCCAAAGAAGAGATGGAGGGAGCTGGTAGAAGAGGATTTGATGATGAAGAACTTGGATGTGGTGACAGCCCAAGACAGGAAGGTGTGGAGGAGACTCATTACAAACAGTGACCCCACTTAAGTGGGAGAAGCTGCAGAAGAAGATCTTTGGCTAGCGTTTACCAAATACTTTGCGAATGTGATGTCTCTTATTTTGGACAAACTGGCCGTTCTTTGGAAAAAAGAATAAAAGAACATCAATATTATATTGATTATAACAAACCTCTGAAGGCTGGTCTGGCACAGCACAGTATTGACTCTACTCAGTGTCCAGTGGGATAAAGCAGTTCTCCTCCATAGATGCAGATTCAAATATGAACGCTTATTCAAAGAAAATTGTGAAACTATCTTACACCGACCGAATTTAAATAGAAATGACTGTATGTCTCTCTCAAAGATCTGGGAGACTCATCTTATGTAAAAAACCATTTATCTTAATAGATTAAATTTGTTATTTCTATTATTTCCTAGCATGTGGTAACAATTGTATTTTAATAGGTGATCCACCGAACATTTTGCCTGTATTCCATTCCTATTACTGTTACAGACACTGAAGATGTACTATTAATTTTAATACGAAATATCTGTCTTTTACTAATTAAAGATATCACTGTAGTTTTTAAGTGTTACTTTATTTAATTACTATGCCACAAGTTCCACTAAAAATTAGTAATGATATATACAGTAATGACATATTACTATATATAATTGTATACATAAACAGCACTGGTATGTATATCCACAAATTATGCAACATCCTACTTGCCACAAAAAAATATACCAGTCTAAACCCCCTCCCCCCTCAATAAGTAAATAGGTGGAACTCCTACTTACTTATTGAGATGTTTTTTTTTTTTAAATTATACATCTCAATAAGTAAATAGGAGTTCCATAAAATGATATTTATTTTATGGTGAAACTGAAACATCTGAATCCTTTCCAGTGACAACAGGAGTCCTGCAAGGTGATGTACTAGCACCTTATTTGTTTTTAGTATGCTACTACATCTTCCGGACCATCAACACAGAAGATCTTGGTTTTAACATCAGAACATCCACCTATGCCCTGCAAATAACTGATCTTAGCTTTGCTGATGATGTTGTACTTCCTGATACAGAACCAACAAATGCACAAAAACATCTCAATCTACTAGAGGTACAGGCTAAACTTATTGGTCTGCATATCAACATCCAAAAGTATTCTTAACAGGTTGTGAAAACTTTATTCTTCATATCAACAATAAACCCTTAAAAAGTGTAAAGGACTTTCAATACTTTGGATCGTACATCAGCAATACAGAAAATATTAGGAAACATAAACAGCTGGCTCTAGTCTTCCATAACAAACTCTGCCCCATCTGGAAATCATCATTAATATCATTAAAGACAAAATTAAGACTATCATGCAACCAGCAAATCCATTTTCTTGTATGGTTCTCAAACGTGGACAATAAGCACCAAAAACTACAGATCTAATTAACTCCTTTGAAACTACATGTATCAGACTGATCCTTGGATAGACCGTATCACTAACTCTGCTGTGCTAAATCTGGCTAAGCAAGAACCACTAGTCAATATACAGGTATTCCTTACTTAACACGGATGTGATTAACGAGGTGAAATTAATTGCAACAATCCCTTGATATGCACGGCAAGAGTTTTGATTAACGTGCCTTTAACCCTATGAAGCTCTCAGCTGATCTGACAGATACATGTAAAATATTTAATATAAATATTCTTATACAATTCAGTGTATAGCTTGGAGATCATGAGTAGTTGTGCATTCATGTTACGAGTGATATTCCGCACTGTTTTTTGCTGTCAGTTTGGTTTAACACGTTATATAAAGGTTTGTGATATTTGACAGTAAATTGTATCTGAGAGCTGCCACGAACTCCAATGTTGGTATAGTGTTTTTTTTTTTTTTTTTTTTTTTGTTCAATAATTTCTAGATTGTAACTGAAAATAAATAAACCATCATGTATTACTGAAATAGAGAGAGCCAAAGGCTAATTTATCATACATGTCCTCTAGGAGATGTGCTTTACATTATGGAAAATACTAAGTGATCCGGAGCTTACTCCACCTTTACTATGAGTTGCCCATAAGGTTGCTTATGCTTGCACCCGCCGAAACTTTTCGTGTCTATATATTCGACACAATACTCTTGTAGTTTCTATATTCGGCTATGAAATAATGTTGGATTCAATATTAACTTAATTTGTACCATCATGTATTATATTTGCAGTGTTTTTTTGTTTTATTGCTTATTTGCCAAGGTCCGGAGAGTCATTTTGCTTGTTGTTATTGTAGAATTTATGCCAATAAGAAAAAACTAAAACTGTTCAAACGACTCTTGATAACTTCTTTTGATAAAAAAATTGCAGTAAATAATGTAGGTACAAGTATTTATTAAACATTTACTTTGCATTAATTTTCTATCTTTCCTAAAAGAGTACCATATATATATATATATAAAACAAATTAATAATACAGTAATCGATCATGGACGAATTGTAATTTTTACCATTGATTATTAGATCTGATTAACGCAATTTTGATATACGCGGTAACATCGAGGGATTAATTAACCGCAATGGGAAAATCTGTAGTCAAAAAACTACAACTCAGATATCCTTGGAATTGCTCGTCCTGTACAAACCAGAAGTTGGCAATCGCAGTAGAGCAAGGCCATGCAAACAATTTTGTCAATACATATGTGAAACCATCAGTAGGCTGAACTGTAAAACTCAATCTGACATCTACCAGTTAACTCAAGATAGACTTGGAAGACCATAATTTGCAATATTTAATTTTTAATATAAATCTCTTTCCCCTTTTCATATTGTATCACATTGTGAATAAACTATGATGACTGTACTGCATCACTGTTTGATGAATGGCCATTTGCCTAGTAGGTGAGAGATTCCAAGAAAGAGAAGTTAATAAATAAATCAACGTTGATGTTTATGAAAATATAATTTATTACAGTGTTACTAGAACAGCCTTTTAGATTATGCATATTCTTATGTGTTTTCCTAAATGAACAATAATAAAAAAAAAAATATTCTATTTTGTCCAGTCTGCAGTTATTCGCCATGGACAAGTGAGTGTGCATATTTGTCGAGCTCTGTGTATATCTATTATGGTTTTTAATGAAGCAGTTTTTCTTACTGTCTCTCATACAAAATTTCCTGGCCTAGTCCTTTATGAACACCCACCAATAATGCACACAATTTAATATAAAACATGATTCCCCCCCCCACACACACACTTAATCCAAATAAGATCATATGCTGACATGACTTAATGTCTTAATTATAAAGACTGCTCTGCCATGTGTGTTTGTGTCTCCACAAATTCTTCACTATGAATGCTGACCACCATGTAACCTTAAAGGAAAGAAACTAATGTCAGTATGATATTACTAACAGCATGACCACATGACCTAATGTTAGATATTTTCGAAATAATTCATTAGACAATTTAAGCTAGAATCTTCACCAAACCAAAGGGGAATGCATCAACTTCAAAGAATTATTTTAAATTATGATGGATAAACAAATTTAGTGAATATACTGCATATAAGCAGGTGATTAAGGATTTCAATTGAGGAATTCACAATCAATGAATCGCACATTCCACAGCTGATAATAAACACTGTTATAAGTGTGGAGCACAAAGCAAATTATTAAATCTGATTTCTTCATTTTTTTGTTATGTCTAATTTATTTTCAAGCCAGTTTTGAAGAATTTAACAACAATAAAAAGAAAGTTGAGATCTGAAGAATCATGAAATTTAGACAGTTTCCTGTATAGCAAAGTTTCCATATACTAGAGGGTTTTTTATAATTACTATATGTAAAATCATTTCTTAACGTACTAACCTACTATCTATAGTAAACACATAAACAAGCCACTCATTAGAATGTCAACTCTTAGCTATTTCACTGCTAAAACTTAATAATAGTTTTGATGTAAATTTAACAATATTTACGAAATAATGATATTTGAAATAATAAATATGTCATTTGATTGTGCCAACTTTGAAATGAACTACCTAAAAGATCAACTTTCTTAAAGTATCTTGGAAATACATTTTGTAATAATTTCTTCAATATAAGAGAAAATATATAAAATGTCAATAAGAAACAGACAGGAAAACATTTTCATTCTTCAAACATCATATTTAGCAATTATAGGATATTAATCAATACAAGAGTTAATTTACAAATAAATTTACCTATTCACAGGATTACAGCTAAATGGGCTATTCCAAAACCAAATTCTGAAGTTGTGTGAAAAGCATTGCTGAAATAAGGATTGGTAACATTTACAGCAGACACTTATATGAAATGCTTTTTTGTTGTTCAATTTATTCTGTAAGCAAATCAAATGTACAAATCTAAGATTAAGTCTGAGAAACTACAAAGGAGAAAGTAGCAGAGGATATCAACTCACAATGTTGCTTTTCAAATTCTGAGAATTTGGGTGAATTCTCAAAATGTGAAAATGATTTCTCAGTTTGGCAGCATACTAATTTGGGTATAATGTTCTGCAGTATGTCACCTTATTTTAATATACTATTAGTGCAATGATGGAATACTCAGCCTTTAATAAAAGAATTAATGGAATAGTTTCCAACAAAAACAATTCCACTGTAATTCCATATAAAATCTTATCACCTCTGAGATCTTGTAGTAATCATTTTACACAGCACACCTTTAAAATCATTTAAAATAAGTTTTGGTTGCAAGTTCACTTTCTGAGCCACATACTCTAATGGCAACTTTACTGGAACAGTTGATTCAGCCATATAAATATTAACTGCAATCTTACTTAGGTCAATTGGCTCTTCTTTCATGCCATAAAATGAATATTCTTGACATGATTCTGAAAGAGTGTTAATATCAGCACATTTTCCTGGAATCTCAGGTTCTCTTACCATAAATGAATCACCACATGTTTTTAATATATCTAGTGAATTATTTGCCATATACAATTTATTATCACTTATGTCCATTACTTTAAATTTGGAATTTGCTTTGCTCTTCAATTGTTTAGAATGTCTTGACAGCTGCATTTCATCCTTATATAATTTATGAATCTTGTTTCTAATTTTCATGTCCCTTTTAAATGAGGAATTTTTTGTGCTGGAAAAAGAACTTGATTTCCTTTTCTTTGGCTTTAATGCTATTGCAGATGCTTTGTTTTCTAATTTCCAGTTTCTTTGTAAATAAACCTTTGTATCAATCATAAGTATTTCAGAACTTGGCAAAGCAGATGGAAGATAAGTTGGTAAGTTTACTGAAGAAGGTAATAAAATCATGTCAATTATGCTTTGATCATACAATAAAAGCACACCACTGTCACTTTCTGGATGGCAGCGAGTATGATGTTTCTTTGCACTGCTAGCATGTAAAAATACTGCATCACAAGAACCACAAATAAATCTATGCACATGGTGTTCAGTAATATGATCAATGAACAAAAGCATTTTAAAGCAATAAAATGAACAATATATACAACAAAAATTAAATGCTTGTTCAGTTTGCAGTAATTTTTTATATTCAAGAGTCTTGCACCATTTATGGGCAACTACAAATACTACTAAATTATGAACTTTCTTGATATGATCAAACATTTTTAGTCTGTCATAATTTTTATGGACACAGTAATAACAAATGTAATATTTTTTCATTTTAGGATGAAAGGAAGCACTTTGGTTATCTACTATACATTGGTGTACTGTTTCATTAGAGACACAGCTCTTTTTTTGTGTTACTGCATACCTTTTTCTGAAAGTGTTATTTGTAGCACTAATTAATGACTGAATGTCAGCATCATTTTGTGTGGCTGTAGTCACTTGCAACTGAGCATTGACTTTTTCATCATTTGCAATATGATCTTGAAATTCATGTTTCAAAATGGCACTATAATTATTTCTCAATAATGAACAATATTTACATCTATATTTCATAATAGCAAAGTGACCAATAACATGAGTGTTTAAGTCATTTATTCTATGAGTTACAAAATTACATTTTTTAAGACTACATGGCAAAGTTTCAACATCAGACACACTGTTCTTTCTTCTCAACTGCTTTTCAATGATTTTCCATGCCCAATTTTCAATATATTCTATAGTGATTTTTATAATGTTGAAATCTGCATTACTGTGGTCACTGTGAATATGTTCAAATAACTTCCTAAAATCTGAAAATGGAGCTTCACAATGATTGCACAAATATGGTTTATAGTGACTATGATTAAAAAGATGTGCTTGAATATCAAATACATCAGGATTCTGCCAGCCACATACAGAACAAATGCATGCATTCATATCACGTGACACATGTTTTGCATTCTCACTAATGGGATAAATATTTTGATCATTAGCTTCTATATAACTTTTAATCCATTGTTCAATTTCTTTAGCTGACTGCATTTCACAAGTACTGTAATTATCATGACAACTCAAATGATTTTCAGCTTCTTCCCTGTTAACAAATGTTTTCCTGCATGCACTACATATAAAAGGCTTGTAGTCCAGTTCCTTATAAAGGTGCTGAATAAACTCACCAGTGTTATCAACCTTGGTTTTGTAACCACAGAACACACAATGCAGTATTTTAAATTTACTTCCAGCTGCCTCATACTCAGAAGCTTTATCCTTTTCTATGCAAAGACAGGAAAACGTACTCTGAGAGGAGTGGTGTGTGTCTATGTGAATGATCATTTCAGTTTTAGTTATGGAACATTTATTACAGCTGTCACATTTATATATTTCTTCAATGTTATGCAATAAATATAAATGATGAAGCATATCCTTCAAATCAGGGCATTTCAGTGAACACAGAAAACATATGAAGCAACTTGGCTCAAGTTCAAAACTTTCACAAATTTGTGTACCTTCAGTTTCTGAGCATATTGGATGGGCTACAGATTCAACATTGTCAGGAGTATCTGCTGAGGAGCAGCAATTATAATTTTCACTACAGGAAAATACATTCTGTATTACAAGTTCTGGTCCCAATCCCCTTTCAATACTTTCTTCATTAGATACAGAAGAATGTATTTTATATTCATCTAGGACATTCACTGGATTTGGAATGTTTTCAGGTTGGAGTGATATAAAATGTAAATCGTCAAGTGTAATTTCACTGAACACAGAATCAGGACTTTTATGTTTTAAAGACCTTTCAAAAATTCTGGGTGGCTTATTTGTATGAAAATCTGCCACATGATAAAGAATATCTTCTTTATTGTTACAGCTGTATGGACAGTAGACACAATGAAAGTTATTAAAGCCGTGAGAACGAAAATGTTCAATTAGCGTATCAATATGGAACATTAAATTACACCTAAAACATGGAAATACAATAAAACCATGTTTCAGTACAATATGCTCCTGTAAACTTGCAGGGTTATAGGTATTATACTTACAATCCCTAACAGTACAGTACAATTTGCTTAGTCGAAAATTATTCATCAAGTCTGGATCATCAGCATTATTGGGATGTGTTACTTGGTATTTCAACAATTCAAATGGCATGTCGGAATGTGTTTTGTGCCAGTGTAATCGTAGATGAATTTCGCTGGTGGCACGATAAAAGCAAAAACAGCACTGGTAGATTTGATTTCCATGAATGTCGAGTATATGCTTAACAAGAAGAGCTTTGTTTTCATATTCTTTTGGACAATATACACAGTTCATTTTTTCAGTTGTATGCAAATTAATATGATCCAAAAACCTGTATTGATTATCACAAGAATATGCACAGTGTTTATTTGTGCATTTAAAGAAATGTGCCAGCTTCTCTCTTTTTAACATTTCATTCAATGCTGCCAAAGATTTGAGGTGTTTAAGTCCAAATATTTGTTTAACAGGCATATTGTGAATCTTTGAATAGCTGCTTTTGGATTCATTTGAGTTTCCAGTTAAAGATTTTTGATCAACGGCAGTACTATAAACCAATGATTTGTTTTTTAAACCATCAAGATGACACTGCTTGCTGATTTGCTGGTGTTCATCTTGTTTCACAAATGGACTGTGTGAAGATGAATCATCTGTACTGATGGAATTTATTTTCTGAGCAAGAACTGATAAAGTGTTCGCAGAATCTCTGTGTTCAATTGATAATGCTCTACCTTCAGCAATATAATCATTAAGATCATTTAACAGATCTGTATGGAATAATGACTTTTTTAAAAATATGTTTTCAGGAGCATTTCCTAACGAGTCTTTAATAAAGGATTCAAAAGATTTAGATTTTCTGGCGGTTTCTTTCATGCTTATCAAGTTTTTATCATCATGTTTGGTATTATCTGATATCACTTCATTTCCATTTTCTAATTTTGCATCTGATGGGCAATCTGCAGATAAATATTTGACAATGCATCTTTGTTCTAATGCAGAAGTATTACATCCTACAAAAAGTTGTTTTTTTTGTACTGCTTTTGTGTTTAATTCTGTAACTGTCATATCTTCAGATGGTTTATATGCTGCAGATGAAACTTTATTTTCTAATGTTGGTGTTGATAACTTTTGCTTTAGAATTTCAAAATTGCATGTTCCAGATGAGAGTGATGTTGGTATAGATGAATTCTTGCTTACAATAACAGCAGTTTCAAGCAGGTTATTTAGAACATCTGATGGATTTTGAGACTCTTCTGATACCCTTGGAGTTGCAGGATTTAAGGCCATACAAGATTTAGTCAATGGAGGTTTCCCTGAAAGAAGCAGTGATGAGAATGCTAAAGAAGTATGCTCAGAATTCAAAATGTGGGAAGTTGTAGGAATCTGCTGATTAACTGAGTTTGAAGGCGGTGACTGAACTAAAATAGAACTAGACAAGCTGGCTGTGTCATCTAGTTTTGAAACAATTGAGGATACAGTACCGGTACATGTTTGCTTTAAAAGTTCTGATGGTTTGTAGGTAATAAATGGAGCCTTAGTTGTCAATGGCAATACTGATTTCACTGTAAGATCTAAATCAGCACAAGATCTGGATGAAGTGTCTTCTGAATTAGGTAAAGTGATATATACGACAGAACCATTTTGAGAATAATTTGAAGCTGGAATGGAAATTGAAGCATTAGACTTGTTATTAGTATTGCAAACAACCTTATCAGATGGTGCTAACTGTTTAGATGCACTGCTAATAGTACATGTACTATGTGTATTTGAAATACAAGTTTGTGCAGGAGATGTTTTAGAGCAGCCTGGAACAGCAGTTAGTACAGAATAATCAAAGTGTTGCAGTGCAGGTTCAGAAGAATTAACAGAAGTTTCCACATTTTGTTCTTTGCTAGTCGATACAAAATATTTAGCAGCAGGTAATATGGAAACATCTGCAGACCGTTCAGGATTTGCAACAGAAATATCCAAAGACAAGTTTGGATGAGTGCCACAGATTAAAGGACAACTTTTATCAATATGTCTTACCAAGTCTAATGGTCGAATAAAGTCCTTTCCACAATAAGAGCAGATAACAGATTGACCCGGATTACCACACTGCTTTACATGAATGACAAATGTTTCACGAAAATAGCACTTAAAATTACAATGTTCTGCACCACACTTATAGCGTGACTTTTTTGAACATTTATTTTTTTTAACATGTTTCAGTAACTGCGATAAAAAAACATACTTTTTCCCACATAAATAGCAAAACACACGTTTTCCAGTTGGATGAGTTTTAGTATAATGAGAAATGAAATTTTTTTCATCCAGAGTTATAAATGAACATGCAAAACACTGGAATTGAAGTCGCTTTACTATAGTTGTATCATGATGAATTACTCTAGATGCATCTGCTTTTTGCTTTATTGAACTGAAAATTTCTATTATATTATCATCTTCCTTCTGTAGTGATTTATTTGAATGGTTTGAATTTCTAAGAACTGCATCAGGAAGTTCATTTAAATGATTTGGTTGTAAATTGTTGGCATCCTCACCATCTGATATGTCAATACAATCATATATCAGAAACTGATTCTGTGATGCTGAATTGTCCTTTTCATTGGAACACTGCAGTTGTGGAATTTCTGAAGTGTTCTTGTAAAATACAGGTGGAGATTGATTGAATGATTTAACTGTATCCATGCTCGTTCAACAAAATTACTTTCTTTGGTGTTTATTCACAGAAGAAATGCAGATCTCAAGTGTAATGATTTCCAAAATGCTAAAAATAAAAAAATTAAATATAAAATAAATAAGTAAAATAATAACCACTTAAAATGAAAATACAAACAATTTAAGCTGGCAAATTCTGTAAAAATCATTTGTTATTTCAATTAATCTTTGTATCATTCCATTACTATACTTAAGATGCTATTAATCTAAAAAAAAAAAAAAAAAACAGCAGTAATATGAATCTTTTAAGCAAAAACCATGATATTCACTTTCTATTAAAATACTTATCTAACAAAATATCAGTTTTCCATACAGTTTTCTTTTGCATACAAGAGGTTAAGAGGCTTAAACAACGAAAAAACATACACAACACTTGTGGTTTCTTCAGTCTATTACAATAACTTCAAACATTAGTTTAATGCTAATGTATTTTTATTTTTATTCTTTTATAAAAAAAAAATAAAAAATAGGAATATATGTACACATGACTACACAAAATAAAAGACAAAACTGAGGTTAAAATCAAATCTTTATTAGTAGACTTGCACGGTGATCCGAATGCATTTTTGGAAATTATGGAGACAACTACCGTGTTTGAATAAAAACTTTAGTTTACTATTACTAAAATTTTACAATTCGACGTTTCGACCTTTATGTCAAGGTCATCTTCTGGAGCGTACAAATATACACAGGAAACAAGCTATACTACAATCATACTGGTTCGTTAAAGACACTGACTAACCGCTACCACAATTGTTGGCCTGACCTCTGGTGGAAAAAAAAAAAAAAAAAAAAAAAAAAATTATATATCAACGCTAAAGTCCTATTATTTGTGTTGTCTACTATATACAGGGTGTTCGGGATAAATTTGACAGTTTCGTAAGGAAAAAGAAAATCTTCTTTGTATCTATTAAATTTAATGAATTGACAAAAAAACATTACAGGCAGAGTTAATTACAATACTATCAACAAGATTTACTCAAAATAACCACCATTAGCATCGATCACAGCTTCAATTCTGCTTCGGAACCTCGAATAAGCTGATGCTACAGTCTCCCTGGGAAGGGCCGCAAAAACTGTTTTAATTTTATCCATTAACTGGGCTTTTGTATTACTGGAAGTGCGATTGGTGTCTTTTTCAACTGCGCCCCATACAAAATAATCCATGGGGTTAAGGTCTGGGGAGTTTGGAGGCCAAACATTTGGACTGGTGAAGTCGTAGAAATTTTCAGACAACCATTTTTGACTTTTCCCAGAGGTGTGGCAAGGGGCCGAATCCTGCTGCCATACATACGGCCTACCATTGGCTACCCTTGTTATCCAGGGCTTGACTACAGTTAGCAACTCCACGAACAAAGCCCGAATTCCAATGCCAGGGTTCTTCAACACCTGTTCCTGCAGATTTGCGAGGAATTCTGCTGTACGAACGCAATCAGATCGTCTGCTAGGGATCTTTCTTCTTGCTACATCCTCGTAGTCACCATTGCAAGTCTCCAGTTCATGCCTGATTGTTTTTACTGTATTCAGGGAGCATTGGGCAGCAGTCGTAATATCCTTATTTTGATGGCGGGCACGAATCATCATGATACAAGTTATTCTCTTCCATGATTCAGGTGGGTTCCAGCTATCCATCCTTTCTGACATCTTGTATATGAATGAAGAAGGGTCCAAACTTTTAAATGAAGAGAAGTGTGTGTTAATACATGTAACTTACGGAAAAATATAATTAATTATAAATATGTCAAATTTATCCCGAACACCCTGTACATATATTAACTTTATATTAACATCATTCCAGCCAGTTGGAGTGGAATGGTTTCTAATAATAAAGCAGATTGGCTAGAGTCCTGACTTGTGTTGAATCTTTCAAATTAGGTTGGCTGAATGTGTGCCATCCAGATCCTTGGAATTTTCATACCATCTTTATTGTTGATCTTTGGGTGGTTTATCAGGATTTCGCAGGATTCTTTAAATTTTCTTTCGTACCATGTTTTTGTACGGTGTAAGAAGCAGGTGCTTTTCCAGTTGATTTGGTGTAAGGTGTTGAGTGCGTGGTCTGAGAGGCCTGCTTCACCATAATGGTTATATTTAATGTGTTCTTTTTTGCGTATAGAGATTGTCCGTCCTGTTTCACCAATGTACGGTAAGTTACAGGTGCAGCGGATGCAATAGACTCCAGGATGTGCTAATGGGAGGAGAGGGTCCTTAGAGGAGCTGAATATGGTTTTAAGTTTAGCGGGTGGTTTAAAGGTGGCATTAAGGTTATAATGTTGTAGGATTCTGTTGATTTTTTCTGATAACCCTTTAATGTATGGGATGGCTATGGTTTTACTGTAGTCTAGATTCGTTTTTGTTGTGATTTTATAGAGTATTTTATTGACAGTATTTTTGTTATAGCCATTGTTTATGAATGTGTCACTAATGATTTTTAGTTCTTGTTTCAGGGCCTGCTGGTTAGAGCAAATAGTTGTGGCTCTGTTTTTAAGGGTGTTTATGACTCCATATTTTTGTGCTGGGTGGTGATGTGAATTCGCATGTATGTATTGGCCCGTGTGTGTCGGTTTTCGGTAGACCGTGAAGGATAGATTGCCTGAAGGAAGACGTGTAACTAGTGTGTCTAGGAACGGGAGCGAATTTTGGTTTTCGATTTCGATGGTAAATTGTATGCATTCGTGTTGTTTGTTTAGGTGGCTGAGGAATGTGTTTAGCGTTTGTCGACCGTGCGGCCAGATCGCGAACACGTCGTCAACGTATCTGAGCCAGATTATCGGTCAAAGCGTGGCGGAATCAAGAGCCCTTTGCTCAAAGGTTTCCATGTAGAAGTTCGCGATTGGGGGGGATAATGGTGAGCCCATGGCCGTACCTTCCTTTTGTAGGTAAAATTTGTTTTGCCACACGAAGTAACCGGACTTTAGTACGTGGGTAAAGAGGGCCGTAATGTCGGGTGGAAATTTGTTCTGTAGTAGGAGAATTGTGTCATTGATGGGGACATTAGTGAAAAGGGCAGAAACGTCAAAACTGACTAATAAGTCGTCTTTGTCGAGTGTTATGTTTTTGATTATGTTTATAAAGTGTTGTGTGTTTTTTACGTAGGAGGGGGAATGACCTACCAACTCCTTGAGTGTTGCCGCTAATTTCTTAGCTAGGTGGTAATTGGGACTGTCTATTCCTTCCACTATTGGTCGAAGGGGCACATTTGTTTGTATATTTTCGGAACCCCATATATTCTGGGGGGGGGCGGGCGTAGTGGGGTTTGAGTTTTTTAACTGTGTCTGGTGGCCAAGAAGTGACGGACTTTAATAGTTTTTCTGTTTTGTCCTTTATCCTCTTTGTTGGGTTATAATTTACCATTTTATATGTGTTGTTATCGGCTACTAGTTGGTTCATTTGCAGTATGTATGTTGACCTGTCAAGGACAACAGTGGCACTGCCTTTGTCAGCTTTCGTTATTATTATGTTTTGTTTGGCTTTTAACGATTTAATTGCTGCTAATTCTGTTTTAGTCAGGTTATTCTGTATGGTTTTCTTGGTATTTAGGACATTACTGGTTTCTAGTCGTATTTTGTCTGCTATGTTGTTAGGTAGGGATCTGATGCCTCTTTCAATGTGGTAGATAAAATCTAATTTGTTTACCTTTTTAGGCGCTATTGCGTAGTTCAGTCCTTTATTCAGCAGCGTGAGTTTGCCGTTGTTCAGGGTGTGGCTTGATAAGTTAATCACATGGTTCTTGCTTGTCGGTGGTTGGTCGCTCCTTGTCTCCCTTGTTTGTTGTTCATTGTTGTTTCTCAGGGAGGAAGTCCTCTGATCGGCCGCCATATTTTGCCGTTGTTTCAACCTGTGGAATTTTTTCTCGAGTTTTTCTTTGTTCTTTTCCAGGGTATGCTTGGCCGAATTGTCAGTAATTCTTTCAAGTGTTTGTAGAATGTCTTGGTTAACATAGTTCAATAGTTCTAATTGTAATTCAGAAACTAGATTTTGTGTTGTAGCTAGGTTTCGGCGGGCTGTTTGGATCTGTTCTCTAAGCATTGCTTTTTCTGTGCGGTTATAGATACGAAGTGCCTTAGCGGACGTAAATTTCTTTTTTAGCCTGATGCAGATCGGAATGAGGTTATTGTCTCTGCATCTCTTTAAAAAGGCCAGCCGATTGATCAGAAGAGAAAAGGGTAGCGGTTAGTCAGTGTCTTTAACGAACCAGTATGATTGTAGTATAGCGTGTTTCCTGTGTATATTTGTACGCTCCAGAAGATGACCTTGACATAAAGGTCGAAACGTCGAATTGTAAAATTTTAGTAATAGTAAACTAAAGTTTTTATTCAAACACGGTAGTTGTCTCCATAATTTCCAAAAATGCATTCGGATCACCGTGCAAGCCCAAAAGAAAGGATTCAGATCATCCATGGAAATGATACCCACAAGCGCTGCAATCGCTATGGTAAGCTAAAGATTCGTATTTCTCTTCTGATCAATGGGCTGGCCTTTTTAAAGAGATGCAGAGACAATAACCTCATTCCGATCTGCATCAGGCTAAAAAAGAAATTTACGTCTGCTAAGGCACTTCGTATCTATGACCGCACAGAAAAAGCAATGCTTAGAGAACAGATCCAAACAACCCGCCGAAACCTAGCTACAACACAAAATCTAGTTTCTGAATTACAATTAGAACTATCGAACTATGTTAACCAAGACATTCTACAAACACTTGAAAGAATTACTGACAATTCGGCCAAGCATACCTTGGAAAAGAACAAAGAAAAACTCGAGAAAAAATTCCACAGGTTGAAACAACGGCAAAATATGGCGGCCGATCAGAGGACTTCCTCCCCGAGAAACAACAATGAACAACAAACAAGGGAGACAAGGAGCGACCAACCACCGACAAGCAAGAACCATGTGATTAACTTATCAAGCCACACCCTGAACAACGGCAAACTCACGCTGCTGAATAAAGGACTGAACTACGCAATAGCGCCTAAAAAGGTAAACAAATTAGATTTTATCTACCACATTGAAAGAGGCATCAGATCCCTACCTAACAACATAGCAGACAAAATACGACTAGAAACCAGTAATGTCCTAAATACCAAGAAAACCATACAGAATAACCTGACTAAAACAGAATTAGCAGCAATTAAATCGTTAAAAGCCAAACAAAACATAATAATAACGAAAGCTGATAAAGGCAGTGCCACTGTTGTCCTTGACAGGTCAACATACATACTGCAAATGAACCAACTAGTAGCCGATAACAACACATATAAAATGGTAAATTATAACCCAACAAAGAGGATAAAGGACAAAACAGAAAAACTATTAAAGTCCGTCACTTCTTGGCCACCAGACACAGTTAAAAAACTCAAACCCCACTACGCCCCCCCCCCCCAGAATATATGGGGTTCCGAAAATACACAAACAAAATGTGCCCCTTCGACCAATAGTGGAAGGAATAGACAGTCCCAATTACCACCTAGCCAAGAAATTAGAGGCAACACTGAAGGAGTTGGTAGGTCATTCCCCCTCCTAAGTAAAAAACACACAACACTTTATAAACATAATCAAAAACATAACACTCGACAAAGACGACTTATTAGTCAGTTTTGACGTTTCTGCCCTTTTCACTAATGTCCCCATCAATGACACAATTCTCCTACTACAGAACAAATTTCCGCCCGACATTACGGCCCTCTTTACCCACATACTAAAGTCTGGTTACTTCGTGTGGCAAAACAAATTTTACCTACAAAACGAAGGTACGGCCATGGGCTCACCATTATCCCCCCAATCGCGAACTTCTACATGGAAACCTTTGAGCAAAGGGCTCTTGATTCCGCCCTGCTTCGACCGACAATCTGGCTCAGATACGTTGACGACGTGTTCGCGATCTGGCCGCACGGTCGACAAACGCTAAACACATTCCTCAGCCACCTAAACAAACAACACGAACGCATACAATTTACCATCGAAATCGAAAACCAAAATTCCCTCCCGTTCCTAGACACACTAGTTACACGTCTTCCTTCAGGCAATCTATCCTTCACGGCCTACCGAAAACCGACACACACGGGCCAATACATACATGCGAATTCATATCACCACCCAGCACAAAAATATGGAGTCATAAACACCCTTAAAAACAGAGCCACAACTATTTGCTCTAACCAGCAGGCCCTGAAACAAGAACTAAAAATCATTAGTGACACATTCATAAACAATGGCTATAACAAATATACTGTCAATAAAATACTCTATAAAATCACAACAAAAACGAATCTAGACTACAGTAAAACCATAGCCATCCCATACATTAAAGGGTTATCAGAAAAAATCAACAGAATCCTACAACATTATAACCTTAATGCCACCTTTAAACCACCCACTAAACTTAAAACCATATTCAGCTCCTCTAAGGACCCTCTCCTCCCATTAGCACATCCTGGAGTCTATTGCATCCGCTGCACCTGTAACTTACCGTACATTGGTGAAACAGGACGGACAATCCCTATACGCAAAAAAGAACACATTAGACACATTAAATATAACCATTATGGTGAAGCAGGTCTCTCAGACCACGCACTCACCTGATAAACCACCCAAACATCAACAATAAAGATGGTATGAAAATTCCAAGGATCTGGATGGCACACATTCAGCCAACCTAATTTGAAAGATTCAACACAAGTCAGGACTCTAGCCAATCTGCTTTATTATTAGAAACCATTCCACTCCAACTGGCTGGAATGATGTTAATATAAAATTAATGTATGTATATAGTAGACAACACAAATAATAGGACTTTAGCGTTGATATATAATTTTTTTTTTTTTCCCCACCAGAGGTCAGGCCGACAATTGTGGTAGCGATTAGTCAGTGTCTTTAACGAACCAGTATGATTGTAGTATAGCTTGTTTCCTGTGTATATTTGTACGCTCCAGAAGATGACCTTGACATAAAGGTCTAATTGTAAAATTTTAGTAATAGTAAACTAAAGTTTTTATTCAAACACGGTAGTTGTCTCCATAATTTCCAAAAATGCTTTATTAGTAGAACTTTTCATGCAGTACTATTGCAATATCCTGAACATCCCTGAAAATGCATATCTAGAACTTGATTAGCTGAAGTTTTGTCCATATACCACAGGCACTAACAGTTTACAATGCACCACAAGTGCTGTAGTAAGGTAATAAACAACCAATGAATTGTTATAGTAAAAACTAGGAAAGATTAGCAGATTGAAGCAATACTATTTACTATAAGGGAAATAAATATAGACCATAAGACCTGTTAATGTTAAGACAATGCAATGTTTTGCAACTTTTTTTCCTCCCTGATGCTATTCGATAAAGAGTCTTACCTTATGTGGAAGATGTATTTTTCCAAATTATCCTGTTTTCAGTAGTCCAAGGACAGTATTTATTATAGTTTATGCATGTTCTATGCTTCTCATGACAAAGAGTGGCAGATTGTCCAAAATAAAATAGATCACAAGAGCAAGGAATCTGGTGGTGTCCATAGTCTTTAGGTGAAGAAAAAATAAACATTTTCAGAACAGGAGGAAATGCTACATCAATGATGAGCTGCTTGAGAATTCCAGCAATGCATTTTCCATATTCGTTTGACATGTGGAATGCAAGCAATTCCTTCTTGACCAGAAGAAGAAGAAGGAATGATGTAACTATTGAATGGTTTATTGATAAAAAGCTCACTGAAGCTTTTTTTTTGTTGTTTAATAACTCAAGTGATTTATTGACTATCACATCACCTTCAAAAATAAACTGTCATAGCACTTTCGAATTTATTTATTTTTGTGAAGTTATATTTTAAGTTCGTTATTTTTTTTTATATTTTTTTTTGTACTAACAATGGCTGTGATACATAGGGATCCCAGACGTCCTGTATTTTACGGATGTTTTACGAAATTCATTCTTCAGAAAAGTATTGCAAGACTGATTGATTAATAAGAACATTGTCTGGTGAGAAGAGCATTACTGTATTAACAATCTATTTTGTATCTATAATAGTAAGTAAAAAATCATTTGAAGGCAACTTAAAGTGGCTTAATGAAAATATGCAGCCTAACAATTGGATTTACTATTTGTTTACTTATACTTAGTAAAATGTGTGCATAGTAAGCCTTACCACGTACACACTTGGAAAGTTAGAATCATTTTGAATCATTTTGTAAGACTGGCATTTGATGGATGCACATACTAAACTTTCACCCTCAGTCATAAGTGTCCCATATTTTTTTCCAATGTATCTGGGATCCCTAGTGTAGATACATGAGTGTAAATTCTGATTTACGCTCACGCATAGACCTACACATTTTACCATGTAGGCATTCAGAACTGAAATCCTAAGGAATAGGTTGGTTACTCCTTATTCTTGGAGGTATCCGATGTCTGTAGAAGCGTTTGTTCACGGGGCTGGTTTGTCTGTTTGCAGAAGGAAATACCCTGTGGTCCACGCCAAAGACTGGCTAACTTGGCTATCTCTGAGAAAGATCCTAAGCTTTTCACGTCAGCGACGGAATCGAACGCAGGACAGTCCTTTCCCAGGCATATGGCTGCAAAATACATAGCCACTTGGCTAACAGCATGGACGTGTAAATTCTACAAATCAAAATTTAATTTTAAATAAGTCTTCCATCTTTTTTTCTGATGAGTTCTTTAATAGTAATATATTACTATGATTATAAATTTGTTATTAAATATATATATTAAAGCTATTTAATGACTAGAAGCCAAGAGATACTAAAGTAGAAAAAACTATTATTTGAATGCACAACTAGTTTTGTCTTCTTAGATTTCATTAGGTGCATAACATGAAAACAGAAATACAAAAATATACTTTACACAAATTCCGCATAAGATGATACTCTTTATTTAATAGCATTAAAAAAAAAAAGTTGCAAAACATTGCACTGCTCTAACATTAACAGGTCTGATGGCCTACATTTATTTCCCCTTATGAAAAATTCAATCTGCATTTTCCCTAGTTTTTACTAGAGGAATTCATTGGTTGTTCATTATGTTATTACAGTTCTTGTGGTGCTTTGTTAACTGCTTGTGCCTGTGAAACATGGGCAAAATTTCTGCTAATCATCAAGTTCTGTTTAAAATATAAATTCAAATAAACATTGTAGAATGTATTATTGCAGATGTAGCTTTTATCTAACAACATATAAAATGTATAAGATAGAATATCCTTGGAGTAATCATTATTATTATTATTACAATTTTTGCATGACTAAGGGAGTTAATCAATTTGGCAAGTGAAAAAAAAGTAATAACATAAAATTCAGTCTTCAAATTATTTTTTTATTACAGAAAAACTTCATTATCATAAATTTTTTATTAAAGATTTTTTGCAAAAATGAATAACTGTTCTGTTACTGTTACAATTATTAGTTTGTTTAAATTGATTCATCAGCAACATAAACGATGTCTTCTTCTTCGTCAGCTGTATTTGAGGTCCTTGTCATGTTGATTTGTTCTTAAGTTTTTATAATAATCACGTTTAATAGGAGGAATGAATTTCAACAGGTCGATCATATCTTTCCTCTTTACACAGTTTACCTGTAGGATATAACAAAGGCTGGTCTACATTTTTCAGACCTAGTAGTCTACCTGCTACAGATTTTCTTATATTAATGGCATGAAATTCTGAATCTTTGTTCAAGTCATATTTGAATTGTATGATGTGGGGTTTCAACCTTTCTAATTTTATCCAGTGCATTTTAAGCCAATTCACTGGTAATCCTGTAACTGTTACTTTTCTGTTAATGATAGAATTTTCTAAAGGATCGATTTGTTGAGAAAAAATCTTGACGAGTCATTTGAACCACATTAAATGGTGCTTTCTTTTTACTGGTTTTGTTTACACTGTACCAATCATCTGGTGAAAAAATGTTTTCAGTTTTTTTCGCATGTGACTAGATAATGGCAAAATTTGAACCATTAGGCAAATAACTATGTCACTTACCAAAAATTTCATTTCAATTGACTCAGCTATTATTTCTGTACTTTGAACAAATTTCAATAAACTTAAGACAGTTCTGATATTTCTATTTTGTCTGGTACACGAATCTGAATAGGTTATTATTTTTTCATACTTTTTAGCATAAGTCTTTATATACTTTATTAGGCATGATGAAATTTCCTGAGACCCGCAAAAGCCTTCAGTTTCTGGGCAAACAAACATGTGGCTTATATTTTTATTAAAATCGTAGCAACCTAAATTATAAACACAAATTTCGCTTATGATAAGCTACCGATGTAGTAAATTTAGAAAAGGCTAAAGCTTTTTCTAAGTTGAAAGAAAATACAAAAATTTCTTCAGATGCTGCCATTCCATCTGCAGCCATATGACTACAAGCCTGTTCAGCCTCTTGTGAGTGTCCTTTTCAAGTTTTGTCATCCGAATTCCCTCACTATACAAAGACTGAATTTTTATTTGCAAATAATCACAAGTTTGGCATGTATCTTTAGACGGTTGCTTGAAATGTAAATTAAATTTAGTGGAGAATACCTAGTAAATAATATTTTTTATTCAGCGGTACCATATCGTCATCTTCACATTGTGCAATGTACAGTTTGTACATTTTCTTAATATTTAGGTCTGGATTTAAATATTTTTGTCTTGGATTGTGAGCTCTTGTGTAGTGACTAGTGTAGGCTGGAAATGAGTATATGTTTTATAACATGTGTGTCATCGATTTTATTGCCTGGAACATGGCGACTGCGACGATCAATCAAAGACGAAACTTGTTCTTTACAACAACAGTTGTATATTCGTCAGTCACTTATCTGATAAGTATCCTTAAAATATTTTTTGCAAACATAAATATCATTTTTTCGGCTATTTCAAAAATAACATGTGAAAGAACATGATCTTGGCATTTTACTGTAATCCTTTGGGTGCCTTCTTTTTATTTCGTTAACTTTAATATAACCTCTTAAAAAATATTTTGCTCAAGTTGACTGTCTAAATTATAAAATGCCTCCATGGCAGGTTCTCTTTCATCTTAAGTAATTTTTTCATTGCACTTCTGACGGCATCGACATATTACATCTACAAATGTTTTTGAAGGTATCAAATTTCCCCTTCTATTTCTGTATTCCAAACCTTTTATTCTTCTATGCTTTTGAACATTTCGAGCCCATTTATCAGGATTACAACTTCTTTTCCACCCAATCGAATTATTTGTTGTAATGTTTTCACTGCTACAATCAGATGATGAATCCGAAGAAATATATAAACGTTTTCTTCTGCCAAGCTTTCTGCTAATAAATCGTATTGAAGAACCATCAGATCCATCATTTTCCACATCCAAATAATTATTATTAATCTCATCCATCTTGATATTATAATGGTATAATTTTTCTTTTTTCTAAAAACAACTGACACAAAAATTCACAAGTACTTACTTCTGCAGCAGTTAGACTGTAACTGATTAATTATTTTACTTTTTTGTGATGAGACAGCACTAAACAATTTACCATTATCATCAAGTACTTGCTTCTGCATTTGAATTGCATTATTGCAATGATTTACATTAGAGTATGGAGTTAATTAGATTGACTTCTGAAATAAATTATTTATTATTCGGTGGCCAACAGAAATTTTGTCATTTAGTGGTGTTAATCCTTATTATTAGGGAAATAATCAAGTGCTTTGAGACTAAAATTTAAAAAAATTCAAAAAGTGGAGTTAATCGATTTGACTTGTGAATGGCTCAAATCCCAACATCATGGCAGTACTACATGAAAAACTCTACTAATAAAGATTAAATTTAACCTAAGCTTTCTGTTTTATTCTGTGTAATATTATACATACATCCCTATTTTAAAAAAGAATAAAAATAAAACTACATTAGCATTAAGTATTAACTTTTTTTTGCTTATTTCATGTTATGCACTCAATGAAGTTTTTAAAGATGAAACTAGTTTTTTTTTTTTTTTCTATTTTGGTATCTCTCAGCATCTAGTCATTAAATTTCTTTATGTCATAGAATCGTATAAATCCACTGAATAAAAAAAAATATATACGAGGACTCTTGAACAATGTGGGGGGTTAGTGGAGCCAACCCCCCACATTACTGATAATTTAGAGACTTATATATATACTCTAAAGAATGCAGAGAAACAACTAGGCCTGCAATGTATCCTCTTAGCAGCCTATTAACAATTATTCTTGGACATCACCAGTTTATAAAAATAAGAGAGAGACTCCTCCTGCAGTGTTTATAAATCATTAAGTTAGCCAATGAAATAAGTAACTGCAGAAACTGGTAGAAAGCACCAATAATGTCTGAAGGAACATTAACATCACAGGACTTTCATACTCAGAAGATTCATTGCAGGAGGTCAATTTCACATCATTTCTTAATCTTATTCACAATCTGCACTCTCATTATCCTTTCAAGACAACAAATTGTGTAAACTGACCATGCTTCAAGCAAAAAAAAAAAAAACCCTCCTCCCACCCTCTTATCACTCCCTTACACAAAAGCTAGGGATGACCCCCCCCACCCCTGAAAAACTTCCTGGTCCATTCAGTAAATATCATTATGAAGGTTAAACATTAAAATCATAGTACAAAAGTACATAACACTACAGCTGTGGGATTCAACATGATATTGGCTCACATTTTAAGAGAATGTACAAGGAAACTGGCAATGCCAATTGCAAAAGTATATCATCCAAGTGAAGATACTGTTATGACAGAGGCTGATGTGAAAACAGATATTGAAGAATTGGAGGTAATCATTACACTGCAGAATCTGAATGCAAATACAACTGTGGAAATGGATGGGATATCTGCTCGCATATTAAGAGAATGTGCAGGGGAACAACTGGGAATGCCTTTGACTTGGATGTTCAACTTTAATCCCAGTTCTGGCTAAGTCCCAAGAGAGTGGAAGGAGGGCAAAATAATTCCTTTGCATAATGGAGGTTTTAAGACTGTGGTAACAAATTATGGATACCAATCAGTATCTCAGTATTGGTGGTTAAATTACTGGAAAAAAAGAGAATTCAGAAATTGGTGAATAATAATATAATACTCTATGAGGAGCAGCATGGCTTTGCCAAGGATCAGTCATGTTTTGCAATTTACTAACTTTTATAATAGATTGTTCTTTAAAAGAAATTTATACCATGAAAGATTTCTAAAAGAATCCTTTTTATAATAGAGTGACAGCTGAATTGGATAAAGGGAATCGCTAAATGGCAATATGTTAGATTTTGCAAAGGTGCTTTTGACAGGATACCACATGGAACTTTACTGCACAAACTGCAAATGGGGATGGATATGAAACTGGTGATATGGATATGAAACTGGTGATATGGATAAGAGAGTGGCTGATAGACATATACCAAAAAGTAGTACACAAAAGAGCAGAAACAGGAGAAGGAAGGTGAATAGTAGTGTGCTACATGGCTCTATGGTTGAACATTTACTGTTTAATTTCTGTCATGAAAGGTTTCTTTTATTTAACACGAAAAACACGAGGTAGTTGAAACATATGGCCTTAAAAATTGTATGACTTATTCCTTTGTGTTAATTAAATAATGATCCTTTTTATAATAGAGTGAGAGTTGAGTTGCACATAAATGATACAGGAAATAACTTGAAGAGATATTCATTTGTTTGCTTATAATACAAAGTTAGGCAGGGCAACAGTTAATCAAGGTGGAGCTTGAAAGATGATTTGAATAGGTTGACAGTATGAGCAAAACATAATGGATGTCAATTTAATGCAGAAAGGTGTCAAGTTATACATTTTAGGATACAAATAAAAGCTGTGTACCACTCTGATGGAACTGTACTCCAGGAAATTAACAAAGCCAGGAATTTGGAAGTAGTAGCAGTAGTAGATAGAGAGTTGAAGTTTAGTGGGCATATTGCTAAAGTAGCCAGGGTAGCTCACAGGATCATTGGTTATTGAAGATCTCTGCTAACAGGCAGAGATAAGGGAGTTATTATTCCTCTTTTTAAACCCTTGTTACAACCACATCTGGATTACTGCACTCAGGTCTGGTCAACCTGGATTTCTTGGGAATGAGGTAGAGGATCCAGAGGTGCGTGACCAAGAAAGTGAGTGGTCTGTAGAATGCAGTAGCATTCCAAGACTGGGGATATGAGGACAGACCAAGGGTTTGTGGATTGTAGAAGTTGGTTGATAGGAGAGAAAAAAAAAAGGGGGGGGATATGATAGAAAACATTTGAGTCGCTTAAAGGATTTTGATGATTGATGTAGGGGGAATGTTTCAGCAGTTGGCTAAATGGGGCAGAACAAGTGATCATCCCTGGAAGTTAGGTAAGGTAAGAGTTGGTTACCAAGGCATAAGAACTAACTTTTTGCTAGAGTTGTGAGTGAAGTTTTGAGTGCTTTGTCTGTAATGATTTTCAAGAAGCAGTTCAATAGATATATGTTGACAGTTTGGGTCTCTGATAATAAGTCTTAGAACTCCATGGAGATAATTTGCAATAATAATAATAATAATAATAATAATAATAATAATAACAGTACTCCTTTTTTTCAATCTATAGATTATGTGTCCCAAACTGATTGTCAAAGAAAACATTCCACAGTTCTCATTTCTACATCTCATCTTCAAATTCCTGACAAGATCAGAGAGAGATAATTTAAGATTATTTAGATAATGTAATTATCTAAGTTGTCCAGTAAATACTTCTGAACAACTTAAATAATTGCAATAATCATTATACTCCTTTGTTTCATATCACAACATGAAGAGCTTGACACCAAAGATGAAGTCACTTGACATGTCCCTCTAAACCATCTGCACCATCTCTCCACACTAGACCACTGCAGCAATGTGAATGCAACTTAAAAAACACACACTGATAATTAAAATCAATTCATAAATAAGAAATATAACATAATTACAATTTGAATCATTATGGGCAGCATGGCTCAGTGAAGGGCTAGTTGTGCCTTAATTTACTAACTTTTTTAACAGAGTGATAGCAGAGTTGGATAAAAGGATTTTTATCTGGTCCCCACATGAAAGGCCACAAGACCTATAGCACTTAGTGCCATGTGTGGGCAAAAGGAATAGAAAAAAAAAAGGAGTCTAATATAAAACCAGATATAAATATGAGGGTTGTTGAATGACAGATACGAAAAAACCATATATGAGCAGAATACATATGTCACAAAGCTCTGTGGTTGGACCATTACTGTTTAATTTGTATAAATAATACAGAAAATTATTTGAAATATGGTATTCAATTGTTTGCTAATGATTCACTGTTTAGTAGGTAAAAGTTAATCATGTACTTAGCTAAGCCATAAATACTCTTACAACTTGAACAGTACATAAATCGTTAATCTATCAGAAAATTATTTACAGTTCTAGCAAATACAAACCAAATGTATAACATGCATATAACAGCACTTAATGTTCAAAATGTCCTCCTTTTGCTTTCATGAAAGCCCGAGGTCTGTGAGGACACATATCAATGATGACACACACACACAACATCCAACGGAAACACCACTGCTCACTCCAAATCCAACTTCAGGCTGGAGATGCTGGGGCGTCATTTCTTGCAGGTTACTCTCTCAAGCTCTGACCATAATTTGAAGTCCAATGGACTAAGATTTGGACTTCCAGACAGCCAATCAGATGGTGATATGTGGTCAGGCACATTTGCCTCTAGCCACTGTTGTGCCAGTTCTCGCCTTGTTTGCAGGGCTGAGTTCTGTTGGAAGGTCCATTGCCTACTGTGAAACAAGTTATTGTTCAAGGGCCTTTCCACAGATTCCAGAATGGTGTTTAGATGCACTCTTGTGGAGGTTGAACATTTCCCCCTGATATGCCATTCCCCACGAAACAATCGCTGGCATGGGGGTGATGACCTCTTCAACTATCCATAATGATGAGTTGTTTAACCTCCAAAATGATTGGGCATATACCCAATCATTTTGGAGGTTAAACAACTCTTCACAGTTGAGAAGATGAAAATCTTCTCATCTGTGAAGAGGATATCTCCATGTCTGTTTTTCGTATATTGCCGGAGAAATGCCCGATTTTATCACCCTCTGCTGCAAAAGTTGTGGTGTTCAGAAGTGTCCGGTAGAATGATGATAAGATCTCTCTCTCTCCTCAGGTCACCAGTCAGTACATGCGACATCATTCTCTGTGAAACATTCATCTCTCACGACATCACTTTCTGCATTCTCACAGGATTACAGCAGAGGCATGCCTTCACAGCCCTCACAAGCTGTTATGTCCTAACATAGCATGATCGACCTGTTCTCTGGTAACCAGATTAGGTTTTTTGTATTGTTATAATGGTTAATAGTCCAATACAGAAACATCCAACTGATCATAGGTGTTTTCAGCATGTTGAAAATAACAGGTGGCTGCATTCACTTGTGAATGCTATTAAAGCTACATGGTTCTTATAATCTCCCACTGCATGTTAACCCATACAGCTAGACAACACGCATAAAGATTTTTCTCTCATACGGTGGTACGTGATTGGAATGGATTGCCATTGGATGTTGTGAGTGCAAGCAGTGTGAATGAAGTATGACAGCTGGTGCGTGTAGTATGTGGCCTCCCTCGATGAATCGTGACTCCCTGGAGGTCTCTCTCTCTTAATAATAATAATTATACATGTCTGTAAGGATGTGAAGTCATTAGCCTCCATATACAAGTAGCCCAGTCGTGAAGTGACTTCAGGCGCAAACACCTGTTTGTTTACACTTGGATGAATCCAGGAATATAATTTCTTGTCTTTTATAATCTATTTTGTACCCAAGCGAAAATACTTTCTGCAGTTTGTGGTTAGGATTCATATAATAAACAAAATAGCATGGACGCCTGCTATGATTCTTTTAGTAGAGGATCTGAGTCCACACAGTTTAACTTTGAATTTCTGGTTTTTCAGATAAAAGTCAATGAGTTTAGTGAGGTATAATGGAAAGTTGGCTGTTATCAATTTCTAAATGAGGCCTTTGTGCCACACTTTATCAAAGACTTTTGCTACATCAAGAAAGATTGCTCCTGTATGTTGCCTCCAATTAAATCCTGTTGTTATGTACTCTATTAATCTGTGGGCCTGCTGATTTGTGTTGTGATCTATATTAAATCCAAATTGTTCTTTAGGGAAAAGGCTGTTTTTGTTCATGTCATCTTGCAGATGGTTAAGAATTATTTTTCCCAGGAATGATAGAAGCCTGATGGGTCTATAATTCTGAGGGAACTGAGGTGCTTTCCCCGGTTTGTGTACGAGGATTATATCTGCCTGTTTCCAGCGACTGAGGAAATAATTGAGCCTGAACATTGCATTTATAATGGTTACCAGATGCATAACTGTTTTATGAGGGAGCGGCTTTATAGTTTTGTTGGTAATTTCGTCAGGTCCTGGGGCCTTTTTGTTGTTGAGTTTCTTGATGATTGTATATGCTTCCTTAAGCGCACAGCGATTATGCCGGTGGATTTTTTGAATGAAAAGAAAATCTGCATGCATGTAGTTAGGACTACATTGTAACTCCAGGGCATCCACGAAAGCTTCTGCTTTCTCATCATCTCTGTAACCCATGCCTCTTTCTCCGTGAACTGGCTGTATGTTGGAGCAATCCGGAAGGCTTTAGCCATTTTCCAGAGCGAGTTATCCTCGGCTTTTAGGGCACGCAGCTTTCTTTCCCACTGCTGGTTGCTGGTTCCTATGATCTTTGAGCACATTGCAAACTAAATTTGTTGTCCTATTTAGCTCTTGTTGATCATGGGGGGATAATGTTTTGTGATAACGGCATCTGATTCTGATTTTATTTGGATTGGAAGCAGGTTGGCTTGAGTTGGGGTAGTAATGGTGGAGGCTGCTGCTAAGCCATCATGCATTGTACTTTCTAGATTACTGACCACTGTATCTATTTCTTCAGGGGAAGAGATAGTCGGAACGGAGCTTATAAGAATGTGGAGAGCAATATTGAACTTTGTGAAATTTGTACAGGTCTGACTGGGGATGAGTTCTGCATCCCCACCTAGGCTTAGTAGTACCAGGTTGTGGTCAGAACTAAGATCATTAATCACCTGTAATCGAAATTGATGCGAGATGTTCTTGAATATGGCTATATCCAACACATCAGGTCTGCCTTGCAGTCCACAGTGCGTTGGTTCAACTAGACCTGCAAGGACGATGTTTCTTAGCATAGTGAAGCTGTAGAGAGTCATCCCATTATTATTAAAACTTTTCCATAAGGAATGCTTTGAGTTCAGATCTCCCACCACAACTGTTGGTTCATTAGTATCTAGTAACTGAGAGAGATCGGAAGTGAGGAAAGGTTTGCCAGGAGGATTGTAAACTGTGTATAGCTTTAGGCTATCTGCATTGTTAGTATGGATTTCAATTCCAGTTTCTTCCAGATTTGTGGTTGTGGTCTTCTTAATCTCATTGTATCAGATGTCTTTCTTACCAAAAATAACTGTGCTGCCTCCTCTGGCATTGAGTGTCATTTCTGAGCAAGTGAATAATACCTGAGTTTCGGGTTGTTGCAGGGCTGAAGATATGTCTCATTAAGATGATACTGATTCTGAAGTGGTCTGAAAATTCTTGTAGCTCAAGAAGTTTGTTACTGAGACCATTAGCATTCCAGAATGCAATCTGTATGGAGTTATTTAGGATAACCTGATTATCCATTATTAAGCATTGAGAACATGACTTGGGTATTTTTCAGAAACCTGTTTGTTTCACTCTGGTTGGGGTTGGTTTTGCTAAAATACAGTTAGCATCTCTCCTAAGGGAGCAGTTAGAATAGCAGTAGAGTTTTTGACTGCCTAGTGCAGGTTCTGCCAGTTTTGTATGCAAGGCAACTGCTGTGGCGTACAAGCTGTGTGTTGATGACGGCAAAGGGTTTTCCGCTGCAGGATGCATTGCATGCTTCTGAGGTGGTCGGGTTCCTGCTCTCTCTTTTTTGACAGGTTAGCTGGGTGGAAATTGCAGCCTTTGTAGTTGGGTGTGGGCCACCACAGTTTGCGCACTTAGCAGGAGTAGTACGTGGTTTGGAACATGTATGAGAAGGATGCTTGTCCCCACGCTTCACGCATCTGTACTTCGCTCTACAAAGCTTCTGTGCGTGCCCATATTTCTGGTAGCATTGACATTGTCCTGCAGACGTTTTCCTTCTGAGTGGTTCAGTTTTTATCATGAGATTAAAAAAAAGTCTTTAAATCGTAGATCTCTCTCTCTCTGATCCTTGCTGATTTCCACTAGAACCAATGGAATGGGATGTTTGTCTGATCGATACATACGCAAGACTCTTATAGGCTCTAGGCCTTGTTACTTTAGGTGAGCAGCTATCTTTTCTGATGTTATTGTTTCCACTAGCCCTCTGATAACAACTTAGGTTTTTCTCGCTCTCTAGTTGAAAGGTATTATATGGGATTTCCAGTTCGCCCATGAGTTTAATAAGCCAACGGTAGTCTTGCCCCTTCGGGCTGAATGCAGACTCCTTCAATGGAGTTTTTAGCCAATGTAAACTTAATCTTGGAGTTATTCATAACCTCCGCAACTGTCGACCATTATTCTTTAGCTCTTAGAATTACCGGTGGGACTCATTCTTTGGTTTGTACCGCTGTGTTCATTTGTGCTTCAAGCTCTACTTTACAGCTGGAGCCTCCTTCCGTCGCTTTTTCCTGCTGACTACCTGGTAATCGTCAGGGTCTTCCAAGATCTGGGCGTCAGCTGTTGAGACGTTGTCTTGATAAGTGCAAGGGGGGAGAGAGTCAGAGGGGTTGCATTGCTCTGTTTCAGCTGTCGGTATCTTGTGGAGCTGTATTCTGCCAGGCCATTTGGTGTTAAGTATTATTCCAACTTTTCGGAACACTAATAGAAGTTGTTGAAGGTCTAGGTCCTTGAAAGGAAAGTTCTCCATATCTAGACCTAAAAGCTAAAATTCTATATACCAAAAAATAAAATGCTTACCATAGGGGAGAGATTGCCGTGACCTCACTTGGCCTCCAATCCTACTTACAACCTCCCTAATAAATCGAGAATCCACCACTTCTCCTTGTAGCAGGTGAGACCTATGCGGCCATATGACATACTTTTTGTGCAGAGGGGAGAATGAAGGTTTCAAATTGGTAGTAGCCAGCGCAGTGCAAGAATCACGAAACACCTCTGAAAAGAAAAATGGTGGGTGCCTAAAGATAAAAATCACTATCCCAAGTAAAAATGGTGCTAACACTTCAACGGTCACCACAGTCAATCCAGATCTCATAAATTGTAATCTTTTTTCATCAGTCATACATGCACACGCTAGGCAAAAGAGGAGGTAATAATATCACCAAAACTGGTCTACTACCTCATGCCACTCTCATCATGACTCACCCTTTTCAGCCATCTATTTCCTTTATATGGAGTAGGCCAGGCCTTTAAACCCTATCTATGTTTTTTTTGGAGACTGAGTGGGCAGTTGAATCTCCACTGGTAGCCAATCAGAGATAGCCGTCCATGTCTATTTGCTAATTACTGAAGAATTCAGATCAGATGAAAATTTTAATGTTATACTTGAATCAGCAAAAGAGCTAGCATTAGAGTTAGAAATTTCTCCTGAGTTCAAAAGCAGTATATTATGCAGACATAAGAAAAGACTGTTCTGTTATGAATGTTCAGACAAAGCACCAGTTGATCTGGAATCTAACTTTAAAGTTAGATTTTTTTCTTCCAATTGTGGACACTATTATTAATTCTTGCCCAAATTTCTAATATGGATGAAGACACTTTAAGAAAACACTGTGATGATTTAGAAATTGCACTGACTGATGGTGAAGAAAAGGATATTTATGTCAATGAATTATACAATGAAATACACATTCTAAAGGACATCATACAGGATAGTTACAGCTTAGACCCACTGAAGATATTGCAATATATATATATATATACACACATATATACTCGGGAGATGTAGGATATATAGACAGGATATATATAGACTCTCGGGGGACCCTGGGTGGCGGATAGGGGAGCCCACCATGTGTGCATGCGCATGCGCGCGTGTATATATATATATGGTGGGGTGGTCCAAATATACTGAATAAGGACTCGTGGACCAACAGGGCCATCATCTTGATTATAAGGGAAGTGGCACTCCCATGGACCTCTAACTGGATCTATCCTCTCCTTCTACTTTGAGGAAGATCCACTTACTTTAATCTTTCCTATATAAGGATTATCAGCCAACTCTTCTTATTTTATGACCCTTATGCTATTAGAGTACTTGAGGGCCATGGGGTCTTTTCATTTCTGGCCTTACAACTATGCCCTCTCTATAAACCTTACTATAATTCTTCTATGATCTACTCTTTCCCATTCAATATACCCTATTCCTCCTATGGGTTTAAATTCGAAAGAAGGCTAGTTCAGAAGTCTTAAGGTAGCAGCCCTACCACTGAACTATTCCATCATCAGGTAATCCCCTGACATGGAGAACATAATCCTACTTGTAAGCTGACAGAAAAAGATAATCGGATTGAATCTATGGGAAACGACCCTGGAATGGAAAAGGTAAAACAAAAATGGAAACGACAAAATATAATACACATAGCAAACTGGAATGCAAGAGGAATAACATATAAAGAAATAGAATTAGACCAGTTATTAAATGAAAGAAATTTTAAAATAGCAGTAATCACTGAAATGAAAAAGAAATTAAAAGGAACTATGAGAACTGAAAATTTTTATGTGATATACAGTGGAGTTGACAGAGACCAAAGAGCACAAGCAGGAGTCATGATTTGGATTCATAACTCCCTTTTAAAACAGTTAAAACATTATAAATTATGGAATGAAAGAATAATAGAAGCTAGAATAAAAATAGATAGAGGCTATTTAACAATAATTGGTTTATATGCCCCAGAAGAAGGAAGAGAACAGGATAATATTGATTTTTATAATCAGCTACAAAACATATATAATAAAATAAATAAAAATGATTACATAATTTTAGCAAGAGACTTAAATGCAAGAATTGGAAACACGAAAATTAATAATAATATAGGAATACATGGAGAACACATGCTAAACAGAAATGGTAAAAAATTGATTGACTTTGTATTTTATAATAACCTAAAAATAATGAATTCTTTCTATAAACATAAAGACCTGCATAAATATACTTGGGCAGCAAGAGGATGGAAATCAATATTAGATTACTTCATATTAAATGAAAAGACATCAAAATTTTCACTAGATGTTAGAGTTCACAGAGGATATGAAATAACCAGTGACCACTTCCATGTTAAAATAAAATTAAGATTACCACCTAAATGGTTACAAGTAACAAGAACAGAAAGAAAAATTGAAACATTTGTTTATAAAACTAGACTATTGAATGACACAAATGTACAATGGCTATATGAACAAAGAATTAACCAATATCTAGATAAAATAAAACAAAATAAAGAAATAGAATGGCTTAATATAAAAACGATACTAAATGCAGCAGCAAATGAAAGCTTAGGAAAGACCAAAAAATTCAATAAAAAAAAAATAACTGAAGATCTGGGATGATAGAATCAAAGAAATAATCAAAAAGAAAAAAGAAGCATATCACAAATGGTTAAGCAGTAAAAGATTAGAAGATGAAATAGAATATAAAAGAAAAAAAGCCATAGCTAAAAGAGTAGTCAGAAAAAGACATAGAATCATGGAATAAATTTGTTTCTAATTTAGAACATGATTTATGTAAAATAAAACCCAATGTATATAAGATTTTGAAACACTTAATTGCAGATACCAAAGAAAACAAAATTAAACACTGAATTGAAATTAGAAGAATTTCTAAATTACTACACAGAACTGTGGACAAACAAATATTTTAAAAAAGACAACTCGCAAACAATTAACAAAAATGAAAAGGAAATAACTGAAGAAGAATTAGAAATCAGCCTGAAAGAAACAAGAAACGGAAAATCACCTGGAGAAGATAAGCTAGGTTCAGAACTATATAAATACGCAGGAACAAGATTCAAAGAAAGACTCTTATTATTTTTAAATAAAATTTACTCAACTGGTATTCCCCCCCTCCTCAATAGAATGGAAAAAAGCAATTGTAATTCCTATCTTTAAAAAAGGTAATAGAGATGACCCTAAAAACTATAGAGGTATCAGTATACTAAATTCCTGTTACAAAATATATAGCAGAATCTTAAATAACAAACTAATGAAATATTCTGACAACTTTATTCTAGAAGTACAGAATGGATTTAGAAAAGGACAATCATGAATAGACCCGGCCTTTTGCCTAAAATTAATAATAGAGAAAAGAAGAGAATATAATTTAGAAACACATATTGCATTTATTGACTTTGAAAAAGCATTTGACAAAGTTAAAAGAAACATATTATTTAACATATTAAAAGAAAGACAAATACCAAATAATATCCTAAAAGCTATCACAAGTATATATGAAAATAATCAAATACAAATAAGATTAAATCGCGAGCTATCATATACGAGAGAGATAAACCAAGGGGTCCGACAGGGATGTCCCCTCTCAGAGCTCTTTTTAATATCTACTTAAATGAAATAATAATAAAATGGAATAAAAATCTACATCAAGGAATTAAACTTTCTCCTACAGTGAACTTAAACACTCTCCTCTTTTCCGACGACCAAATAATAATTACAAATTCTGAAGATAACTTACAGAAAGCTATTTTAGATCTAAACGAGATATCCAAAGATTACGGTATGATAATATCAACAGAAAAATCAAAAACTATGGCCTTTAAAGGACAAGATCTTAGAACAGGTGAATTCATTTAACTACCTAGGATGTATAATCACATATGAAAATGGAAAAGATATAAACGTAAAAATTGCAAAATATTTAAAAATAACAGGTGTAATTAACTCTATATTTAAACCAAACCTAGTTCAAAAACAAACCAGGCTAAAAGTATACAATACATTAACCCTACCAGTCTTAATGTATGGAAGCGAAATCTGGACAATAAAACAAAAAGACAAACAAAGATTAACAACAGCAGAAATGAAGTTTATGAGAAAAACCAAAGTATACCCTATTTGATCACAAAAGAAATGAAGAAATTATGAAAGAATTAAACCAAGAACCAGTAATAGAAAAATTTTTAAAAATATAAACAAATGGATGGAACACATTCAAAGAATGAAAATAGAAAGATTACCAAAACAAGCCTTAAAGTACAAGCCATTAGGAAAAAGGAAAACCAGGACGTCCTCTTAAACGATGACTTCTAAGGCCGGAACAGGCCATGCCAGGCCCAAATCCTTGATACGCATGATGATGATATATATATATATATATATATATATATATATATATATGGAAATGATTTAGGTACCATCTTTATTAATTTAAAAATTTTGCTTTGAATATTTTTAACACTTCCAGTTTCAGTAGCAAGTGGCGAATGATCATTTTCATGACAGACTAATTAGAACATATCTAAGATCTAGTATTTCACTGGAAAGACTGGTAGGACTGTCAATAAATCACAATATCTGTGAGATCACAATGATATCTGAGAGAAACTAGAAACAAGTGAAGTTTTGGATAAATTTGCTTCCATAAAATCAAATAAAGTAAACTTTTAAATCATTTCATTTTTTCCATACATTGCTTTTCCCATTAAAAAATTAAACTATTCTTATCATTGTGCAATTTTTCTAGTTTGTACATCTGTAGTTATAATAGCTCATAGCCAGTAATCAGCAGCTTATGTATCTGTAATTGTAGTCTATGTGCATTTTTATGTTTTGCAATTTTTGCTGTATTAATATGTATTTTTCAAAGTGTACAATTTTACATAAAAATATGTGTTTTGAGTTTTTAACCTTTAAATTTTAACATTTAAAAAAAAATAAGGGGTGGGTGCTCAACTTAAATTTGCATCAGAGCACCAAGACTCCCTAGAGCTATGGAAAACTGTTACTCAAATTAGAACAAATGGGGATGGATATGACACTTATATCCATAAGGGAACAGATAGAAAGCTGCTGTCTACACCATGGCAAGATTGAGTTCTAAAGTGGCTCTACCTCAAAAATCAGCATGCATTGCCTTAAAAACTGAAACAGGACTAGGAAGAACAAATGGTAATTGTGGCAAGCTCTGTAACTCTCAGGAGAAAACTCATCCAATAAAAACAGATAGTCAGGAGCCCTAAAAAGAAGCTCTTGTTAACCAAAAAAATGAGATCGGCTCAATTAAATTGGTGCAAACAGCATGCCAAATGGGCCCTGATCAGTGGAAAAGAGTAATTTTTTTTCTGTTGTGAGAAAGTCTGCAGGGTGCCGACAGCAGACAGACAGTTCGCAGATAATCAGGGGAAAAAATTCAACTCCGACTGTCCAGTGTCAATAGTTAAATTCTCAGCCAATCACATGATCTGAGGCTGCAAGTCATATCATGGTGTTGGTTGCTTGCTTTTCACAAAAGGTTCAGTGAATGTACACGTACCAGAATGTTTTAGAATTGCTGCCTACTATTAGAGACTCTGCTACTTGTCATAGGACAAAAAGTGTAAGTAAAGATATTATAACCATAAAATGTACCATACGAATTGAGTTTAGTACTTAAAAAAGTTTTAATTTTTATTGCAGGTTAATAAATGGCTAATGAATACTTGCTTCAGTGACTACTGTGGCCATGAAACAGCCCAGATCTCAACCGCCATTGGGAATTTGTGGTAAGAAATGGAGACTGAAATACACAAGAAGCCAAAACACTTTGGATGCTCCAAGAAGTCATTATAAGGGTATGGAACCATGAATTGACAGTTGCAGCATCAATCAGGAAATTGATTTTGTCATTGCCCTGCTGATGCCAAGCTGTAATAAAGGCAAGAGGAGGATCCACAAAGCATACAAAACAGCAAAAAGTGAAATTTTAGCTTTGAATGTTAGTAAACTGTGTAGATGAACTAAAAATACTTGTTTTACTCTGAAAATAGCACTGCCCCACTCCATTTTGAAATATTTGCAAATTTGTCAAGTTTGTTGTTAATTACGTCACATTTTGCACTAAAAAGAGCCAAATCTTAATCAAAAATAAAAATGTTATATTACCTTCTTCATTATTTGTGACAATTATTGTGTTATTATTCCTTTTCAAATAGGCATTCAAATTTAATTACCAAAAAAACATAGTTACAGAAAGTGATACGGTTTCTATGAACATGAGTGTATATTACTGCTGACATTGTGGGGAGGGGCCATGTTGTGCATAGTAAACCTTGCCACACACACACTTGGAAAGTTAGAATCATTTTGTAGGACTGGCATATGTGATGGATGCACAAACTAAACTTTCACCCTCAGTCATAAGTGTCCTGTATTTTTTTCCAATGTATCTGGGATCCCTAATCATAACTGACCTGGACATATGTTTTGATGAAATGCATAAATGTAATTAGTAGATAAATAAAATTTCCTTCTTTAATTACATTTATGCATTTCATCAATGTACGCATGTAATCAGAATGGATTGCCATCTGGGAACCAAATCTTAGACTGTAGAACTTTAGAAGTAATGCTAAAGGGTTTGGAAATAGAATTATCATAAAAAGCTATGATGATTCTATAAAATTGAAAGTTAAAATTGTAAAGACTTGCAGAAAAAACAAAATGCGACATGTACATTGTTTTAATTTTTTATCCTCAAAATTTAGGATTAGGCATATTCATAATAATTAACCTTTTAATTTTTTTTCTCCCTGCAATTAACCAAAACACTCTTAAATGGCCTAAGAATCTTATTTCAAAAGAGGACAAAAGCATTATGTGATAAATAAATAAATACTATTTGATATCAAGTAGGCAAATGATGTTGAAACTAATCTCTTCCCTTTTCTGCACTTTTAGTAGAAAAATTATTAATACTGCATTCATTTCTGGACAAATACAAGCAGTGTGTCATTTGTTAACTTTTTGATTCTTTAATCTCCATCCCACATAAGTAAGAATCTTCTGTTAATAGAAATAAATAATGTGCACATCAAACCAAATGATTAATGAAGGGGAAAAAAAAGGGAAAAAAAAAAGAACGGCTCCTGACTTTATTTTCCATGGAGTCAAAAAGCTCTTTGTGGGAGGCCCTTCCTAGACAACAGAGTCAATCATATCACTCCTCAAACTCATTCACTGTTCATGCTCTTGTTACCCTATTAGGCAATGCTTTCCATAATCCAATCACCCTCCATTTACAAAAGCCATTCCTCATCCTCTTGTTCACCACTTCTATTCATAACTTTCAGGGATGGTCCCTTGTCCTTTGTTCTGCCATAAAAAAGAACTCTATAGTGTCAACCCTGTAACTACCTCTCAACAATTTGAATGTCTCAATTATATCACCTCTCCTTCTTGTATCTACTAAACTTTGCAGTCCACGTGCCCTCAGCCAATCACGATAACTGACACTACATAATTCTGATATAATTTGTTATTCACTTCTGCACCTTCTCCAAGTTTAATTTATCCCCTTCAAATCTCACTGACAATCTGAGTACAATAATCTAGATGCGGTATGATCAAGGCAGTACCATTGACAAGGTGTAGCATAGAGGCAGTCTGTCTCATGGCATGGTTTAATAAGGGCACTCGTTCAGCCATATTGCGGTAGGCGGTGTCACCACCCTAACAGGAATTGTTAGTGATTGTCAGCATAGCAAGCGTGGAAAGAAGTTTTTCCAAGCTTAAACCGATTAAAAATTATTTGCGAACAGCAATGACCCAAGAAAGAATGGTTGGTCTAGCAACTATATCAATAGAGGCTGACATAGCTTATAATTTAAATTTAGAAGAGCACAATAAACAGTTTTATTCTGCTATATCCCCATAGAGCAAACATTTAATTAATATCATTATGTAATCGTTTTGCATTAATGTTTCTCTTGTAATAAAAACAAAATAATAATTGAAGATTTTCTTATATTTTTATCTTATAATCCATCAGGTGCAATATTTGTTTGCTTGCCTCAGGACACGATGTAATCTGGCAATGGCCCTCAATTAAGGTTTCATACAATGGAATCACCACTCTTCTATCTCTGCTGGTCAGCATCATTCTCAGCATTGCAGCAATCCTATGGGGTACCTTCACCACCTTTGCAATATATCCCCTATACTTCCAGTTTCTATCAATCATCACCCCTTGCCTCCTCCACTTCTCTGGTACAGTTTCACCACCAGAGTATAAGCAGCCTCCTATTATGAGTCCCAAACTTCAAGACCTTACATTTAGTCGAATTAAACTGACATCGAATTCATTTTCCCATCTGTCCAGCTAATGAAGGGCTACCAAACCCACACTATTATTAATAACCTCATCCCAACTTTATATCATCTGCATACTAAATATCCCCCAGCAATCCACTGATATACAGGTCTTATACCAAACTCTGTAGAACCCCCCCAATTGTCACCTTTTGCTTTCTTGATACCACTCCCTTGTACACAACTTCCTAATATCGTTCAGAGACAGCCAGTTCCCAATCCAAATCACTAACTCTGATGTCTAAATCTAAACCCACACACTATATATTAAGCATCTGCTTATTATGTGGAACTCCTGTCAAAGGCTTTAGTAACCCCCCCCCCACACACACACATGCAAAATGGTAGTATATGCCATTCCCTCATCAGCTGTTCTTGTAACTTAATTATAAAACACAATCGGAAAACTAAAACAACAGTATCACTTACCAAATTATGCTGACCTGCACAGATAACATCACCTTTGTCTGCTCAATGATATATACCAGGGAAAGCCAACTACGCATCCTTTTGGAGCCAAAATAATTCCGGTAAGATTTAAAAGAGTCACAATCATTGACCAATGCGATGGTATGGGAGTGAGTGTGTACATGGCAAGGTTGTAACGAGCTTGTAAGGAGAAAATGAATACAAGGAAGGCCTCTATTAGTAAATAAGTAACTAAAATTATTGTGTTTTGACTTTAAAATTATTCTAATTGTTCAAAGCAAACTTCATTTAATGTGTTCCGAATTAAACTTTTTTTTATTGCAGTAATTTTTATTAACCCTGTTTCACTCTCTCTCTTTTTTTTTTTTTTTTTTTATTTTGTTCCTCTTTTTTGTTGTCTCCTATTCTCTTTTTGTTTCTTTTTTCCTTTTAGATCATGAAGAGCTGCATGCGGCTTGTGAGCCACTCCTACAGTCTCTCACTAATTTTTCCCATAGCTAGACTCTCAGTGAAAAGCCAAGTCAATGGAACTGCAAGTTCTTTAGCCTGTTCTTTCAAAACACATGGATGGGATTTTGCCATGTGTTTTGAAAGAACACACACACATGACAAAATCCCATCCATCCATTCTCACTGCTTTATTGATATCCAGAGTATTTAGCATTTGAAACACACTCTCTTCATGCACATCTAAACCTTCAGCACCCCCTCTCCCTAGTTACAAAACCTATATTTCCAAGATGATATACCCGAATAAAGTGATAATTAAATAATGCTATTCTTCATTAGTTGCTGTACTTCCATTTTCATCTAGCAATGTCATTTTTTCACCAAATTTCAGCCAAATTGTGTTCTCGTTTTTAATATGATATTGCCATTGATGCCATCTGTTCACGCCTCTAATCTTTCTCAGGACTCTCGTATCTGCGGTTTCTAAGTATATATAAATATATACTTATATAAATAATATATATATATATATATTTTTATAATTTATATTTATATTTATATATATATATATATATTTATATACTTATATAAATAATATATACTATATAAATATATACTTAAATGTATGTTAATACATTTCCAGGATGAAATACCCAAAGAGCAGACAATGCCCTTTGTCTTTTCTTGGATCTCAGGGCTAATCTTGAATATGAGAAAAGATTATAGGGCATTGTCTGCTCTTTGGGTATTTCATCCTGGAAATGTATGTTAATACATTTCCAGGATGAAATGTATTAACTTACATTTAAATATATATTTATATAGTATATATTATTTATATAAGTATATAAATATATATATATATATATATATATATAAATATAAATAATAAAAAAATATATATATTATTTATATAAGTATATATTTATATATACTTAGAAACCGCAGATATGAGAGTCCTGAGAAAGATTAGAGGCGTGAACAGATGGCATAAATGGCAATATCATGTTAAAAACGAGAACACAATTTGGCTTCATTTGTGGTCCATTTTACACAATTTAGTGTAAAATGGACCACAAATTAAGCCAAATTGTGTTCTCTTTTACACTCAAGGTATACAACTTGCCATTGCTGCTAACAAATAATTATTTATTAGTTCCCATGTACTGGCCTTCCATTCTTCCATCCACAAAACTACTCCAAGCTGATTTTTTAGATTATTATAATCAGTTATCTTATAATTCCACAGAAATTCCATTCTCCGAGATATTTCTGCATGTCAATTAATCTCCCAAAGTCAAGACTATATGGATCTGGTTGCAGAAATATCATAATTGCAATCAGATCCTCTAATGTTATTGACCAAATCCAAAATTCTTAACCTCATATTCCTTCTATTATGTGTTTCCATGTGTTCCTCAAGAATTTCAGAAATTCCATTCCATCACTACTAAATGCTGTTTCCTCTTCACAACTTATGCTACTATAGTTAAAATCTTCCATAATGATCACTCATTTTCCACTTACAAAATTGAACTGACTACAAAACTGAACTACAAAATCTCCTGCTCTTCATCCTCTGTGTTCCCTGGCTTATAGCAACATCTCACTAAATATCCTGTCCTGTTCACTTTCATCTCACACCATATGCTCTCTCCAAACCATTAGTATATCATCATGATATACTAATGATATATGTATATAATGAATATATCATTAGCATATCATGGACACATCACAATTATGTCAACCATGTGTCACTGACTCCAATGATCCTGAAAAGCAAGCTCAGGCTACTAATTTATCTCCTTTGTTCCTGATACTGCTAGCATTTATATAAAGAAACATCACTGCATTGTCAGTGTTTCTATTCCTATTATTATTTCTTTCAGATTTCAGGACTCTCCACCATCCCCTCTCCAAAGTGACTATATCCAAAAGAGGCCACACCTTGCTACCTATAACACTGACAACTGTAGTTTCCCATACTAAAAGCACGTGTTCCCTTTTACGCTTTACTGGGTGTTCCATCCCAGAAAACAACATTCTCTCCAGATACATGTCCTTTCAAATGCAATCCATCTTTTGCATACAACTTCAAATGCACTCCAGGTATCACCATAATCCAAGTCTCTCTTTCAACATATTCTTGCTATTATGCCATTCATTATTGTTCTTCTTCTCAACTCTGCAGTATCAAACCTGGGTAACATGCTCACTGTCCTGCCTCTCACACTACCTATCAGGTCATTCATATCAACCATCACAATCATCTCATCCATACTTTCGCTTAGCTTAATTGCCATAGTCACACTATCTAACATTCCTCCAAACAAGTACTCTCCTGCCATTCTATTTTGCACATAGTAAATCATTATGGGAAAATTACATCTCTAACTGCTCCATTCCTTCCTTGATCACCTACATCCCCCCCCCCTCTTTCTCTCTCTCTCTCTTCCCTTCTAACATTCCTATGGCACTCACACTCTCTCTGTAACTTCTACTCTTGTTCTGTGTCCGGATAATTCATGACCGACAATTAATTGCAGAGACTATTTATTGTGGGAAAATAAATCGTGAGAAATTCATTGCGAGAAAAAAATTCTTTGCAAGAAAATGTGAAATCCCATTGTCATGTCATTCCCATATATGAAAAAAAAAAAAAAAAAAAAGAATATATTATGTGTTATTTATTATTTCAATTATATTTAACATTCTGAAATTTTTTCTTCCGTATAAAGTTATTAATATTATTTCTTACTACAGGCTCTGTAGATGGAATGTTAATTTTTACAAAACTGGGATACGGTGGTTAGGGGAGCACCATATTTAAGAATATTTAGGCATAATAGTTATTTCCAACTAATATTTATAGTTAACTATTAACATATTCCTATTAACTATTCTAACTATTTATAGATAGAATAGTTCTAAATACAAAATAGTTCCAAAGATCAACGCCCATCACAAGTTTTGAATTCACAGCTCACTGGTGGGAGAAGGTATGCTATCTAGTCGGTTGTTAAAGACATGATATTTCTGATTACACTTTATTTTGGAATGGTTCACAAGAGAAGAAATTAAATACGTATTTCACTTTGAGAGCATGCATTTATATATATATATATAAATGCATGCTTTTCTCTTTCCCAAATATATATGTAAAAATACTTTCTACATATATATATATATATATATATAGTAAAGAAGACTAAATATAAAATTTAAAATTTCTATTTTAAATTGACAATATGTCATTGTGTTGGAGCGTAAGATTTTCTATACTGGCTTTGAAGTGGGTTGAGTTTTTTTATGTGTGATGGTGTGTTGCCAGTATCTAGTTTGTAAGTGGGGGGAATCAATGCCATCCACTATGGGATGTAATGGCACATTTTCTTTATGTATTATTGGGAGCCCATATGTACAGAGGGGGGGGGGGTCTAGGGTTATATGATTTTAGTCTTCGTGTGTAGAGGCTTAAGTGCTGTGAGGACATCATGTTGGAGGCTTAATGGATTTTTTACAACATTCAAAAAGAATTAAAATAGAATTTAATACTTCCTATATTTCACTAATCACTAGCACATCTACGGGGATTACAAAAACAATTAATGTAACATGCACACAAATATCATACAATACAATATTAGTGTCACCCAACCACATGGGTGACACTAAAGTCCTATCTAGGTGGAGTGCCCTCTAAGGGCGGTGGTAGGTGGCCTGGAATGTAAGGTGGGACCTCTGGTGATGAGTCTTTCCCAAATCTTCGGAAGCTTAATGCAGCCGTATTTATTAAGATTTGGTTGGTTTGCCTGGAGGAACACAAGTCTTACATCTGTAAACACAACTATGGCCATTCAGGCTTGGCTGACCATGTTTTGGACACCACCCACAGGGTTATCACGGAAGAAAACCACCATGCTCCACCACAGCAAATTCAAGAAAGAGAGACTTTTCTTAGAAGCAGCAGCAGCTCTCAGAAACCAACTAAATCTTAATAAATACGGTTGCATTAAGCTTCCGAAGATTTGGGAAACACTCATCACCAGAGGTTCCACCTTACATTCCAGGCCACCTACTACCGCCCTTAGAAGGCGCTCCACCTAGATAGGACTTGAGTGTCACCCACATGGTTGGGCTTAGTATTGTATGATATTTGTGTGCATGTTACATTAATTGTTTTTGTAATCCCCGTAGATGTCCTATTGACTAGGACGAAATATAGGAAGTATTAAATTCTATTTTAATTCTTTTTAAGTGTTGTAAAAAAATCCATTAAGCCTCCAACATGATGGTTTTAGTCTGTTAGTAATCTCGACAGGCCAAGAAGTGACCTTCTTAAGGAGCCTATGGAGTTTTCTAGTTTGTGAGTTGGTGGGATTGTATTCAGTGGGGAGGTAAGTAACTCGATCTAATAGTAAAGCATTAAGCTTACCTGTGTAGTCAGTATGATTGAGTACCACAGTGGCGTTCCCCTTATCTGCTTTGGTGATAACTATTTCTTCATTTCCTGTAGAGACTTGTATACACTATTGGATATATTGGTTTTTGGTGGTCTTGCTTTTGTGAGAACACAGGCTACATCCAATCTGATATCGTTGGTGATGTGGTTTGGAAGGTGGTGAATCCTGCGTTCAATCTGGATCATTAATTCCTGGGCGGGTAATTTCCTAGGAGCAATGGCAAAGTTGTGACCACATGACAGAATGTCGAGTGCTTCGGGCTTCAAGATAACAGAAGAAAGGTTAACTACAGTGTTAGTTTGTAGTTTTAGTTTGGACATTGAGTTCTTTTTTAATTTATCAAACTTGTTGATATGTTGGCTACGTATTTTTTAGAATTCTTTATTTGCAGCAGTGCACGAGACACTATGTAGAATTGACCAAAGTTCGTGATTTACGTATTAGAAAGCTCTTTCTCTAGCTCTAAAATAGCTCTGTTTACGTCGGCTCACTTCAAAGCCAGTATACAAAACCTTACACTCCAACATAATGGTCAGTTTTGATCTCCTCCCTATTCACAAATGTCCCCCTCAAAGAAACTTTAGAGCTAATCCAAGTTAAATTTCCTCCCGATATCTCAGCCCTATTTCAGTTCACAATGAACTCAGACTATTTCGTTTGGCAGGAAAAATTCTACAAACAGATAGAGGGGACAGCCATGGGTTTACCACTTTCCCCACCCTTGGCCAAGTTCTTTATGGAGACTTTTGAAGAGGAAGCCTTAAACTGTGCCCCACAAAAAACTACCATATGGCTTCGCTACATTGATGATGTGTTCGCAATTTGGCCACATGGCCCGGATACACTCCTCCTCTTCTGAACACACTTAAATAACCAACACCCTAGAATCAAGTTCACCCTGGAAAAAGAGGAAAACAATAGCCTCCCCTTCCTAGACACACTAGTCACCCGCCAAGCTGATGGAATCTTGGTTTCCTCAGTTTATAGAAAACCCACCCATACAGGCAGATACATTCACCAACAATCCCCCCCCCCCTCACAACAATATGGAGTTAAGAACACTATTCAACAGGGCTAAACTAATCTGTTCAAATGACAAAGCCCTAACCACTGAACTAAATCACATCCTTAACACTTTCTCAACCAATGGCTACCAACCAAAAAAAATCCAAAAAATATTAAAACCAGTCACCTCCCCCCTCCTTCACAAAAAAGATTACTCTAAATCCATCACCATTCCCTACATCTAAGGCACCTCGGAAAAAATCAACAAAATCCTAAAAAAACATGATTTGACCTCTTGTTACAGACCATATAGAAAATTGGGATCCCTTATAAGCTCCACTAAAGACCAACAACTTTCCCTAGACCTACCTGGTGTATACCAGGTCCTTGCAGCTGTAAATTGTCCTACTTTGGCCATATAGGCAAGACAGCAAATATCAGAATCTCAGAACACAAGGACCACATCCGATTTCACCATTAGAGCTGCTCTGGGCTTGCAGACCATGTTCTGGATACTCGCCACAGAATAAGGTGGAAAAAAGCCACAGTAATACACGGCAACAAGTTCAAATATGAAAGGCTATTCATTGAATCAGCCTCAGCCCTTAGGAACATGCCAAACCTCAACAAATTTGGATGCATGAGACTGCCCCAAATTTGGGAAACATACATCAGAAGAACTTCAGCCCAAAGGCCAATAATTACCAATATAGCCCACCAGGGGGCACCATCAGGACTTTAAAAAAATGGTAGCTTCCTCGCTTCATTTCTCATTTGCTGTTATGTAGTACTTGTGTGCACGTGTCTTTATCTTAAGTTCCCATGAAGATGGCAACGTGACGTTGCCGAAATATTGGAAAGTATATATTAAAGTTGATTTAATTTATATTTCTAGTATACGCTGTCAATTCCTTAAGTATTTAATTATCACTTAAATGATAACAATATACAACATATCTTTCCTACGAAAGAAAAATGGAGTCATTTTCAAAATACATCTGTGTTCAATAACTGAAATGCCTCATCTTCTGAATTAGTTCAGATAAAATGTATATTATATATATATCACATCTGCATGGGTGTCTAAGTGCACAGAAAAATAGTGAACGGTTTGCAGAATAAATAATCTTAAATATGGTACTCTTTCTCCCTAAACTACCCTGTTCAAGTTTTGTAAATATTGATGGAATATTAATATTCCATCAATATAACTTGTAGTATCTATGTAAGAAAGAATATTACAAGTTTTTAAGACAAAACAGACAACTGGGAAACTCAGTGATCAATAAAATATTACTTTCACTGTATAAGAATAAAAATATTATGAAAATTAATTAAAATCTAAATATATATACAATCTAAATTTATATATTTATATAAATACATAAATAATCTATATTTTGTTAAATTTATCTTGCTCTGCATTTACTTTTCAAATATCAGTATCAATGCAAATCGTTTCAATTTTCTAGTGAATAACATTTTCAGCAAATTTTTTCCACAATGAATAGTTTGCACAATCATTTTTTCCTCACGATGAACTGTCCATGAACCCTCTTGTTTGCTTCATATCAGCTAATCTTCCCAGTCTCCCAATCATTTTTACGCATTTGAACTAGCTCTTCATATTCAACATCTTTCAATACCTCTCTCTATATGCAACCTATTGTTGCTTGCCATTCACCCATCCAATCATCATATCCTCCAAATCTACTACACTCCTTTCACCACACCCTCGTTTGTTGGAGATCTAAATAGCAGAGTATGTAATGATTACCAGACATATTTAGAAGTTTTTGGAAAATTTGGAGAAAAGAGCAATGCTAATAATAATGGTAAGTACCTGCTAAATTTCTGCTGAGGATATGGACTTCAAATTCACATGGCAAGAAGATGCAAAGAATAAGAAAAGTCTCACTGAGTATGTTATTATTGACATTGATGTTTTCCCACTCATTCATGACCAGTGAAGTACAGTGTACATTTGTTTGGATAAAATATCAAAATTATGGTAAAATTTTTTTAAAAAATTAAACATGAAAAAATATTGTTTATTATCGATAAAATTATACAATTTGATATAATTCAAAATTATTTAAAATAACAAATGTTATGTCTTTAATTATAATGTCCAAATATTTAAAGAGACGGAGAGCACTACAAACACTGTGCTACTGGTGGGCACAAAATGCATATAAACAACAGTGGAACTGTGCAATGGACGCATAGCAATATGACACTGAGGTAAACACAGTGATGCTAGCGTCCTTCACCCCCTACTAAGTGCTACAAGATGGATTATTATTTTTTATACCAAATAAGAGAATGTTATAGAATTGTTGATGATAAAATTAAATATTACAAGCAAATATAAATAAATTAATAAATATATTTATATAGAGAGAAAAATTGGGGGTGCTGCAGTTCCGCAGTGCCTATGCACAAGCCGCCCCTGTTCATGACACAAAAATGGGCGCTAGAGTCACAGAAGAACGTGGCAGTAGATTTAAGCTGTGCTAAAAAAAAGCGTTTTTAATAAATATTGTGTGGCTTTTATCGCAAATTGTGCTATATTTTTTCAGTGATATAAATGTCCTTCAGTGATATCGCTTTTGGAGTTTAGTTGTTGTATATTGCTTTTATTTTTGGTTTATTCTTACTGAGAGGGCAAGGTCAGAGTCGGACACGTTCTGTGGTAGAAGAGAAGAAAAATATAAGTTTTTTTTTATTTAGTATGGTATATATGTATAGTATCGCGTAAGCATAGGTTATAGTAGAACATTTAGTATATAGTTATAGCAGTCCTAGTACTCAGAATTATTTGAATGATGATGATGGCAGCCACAGCTCAAATTGTGAATGGCATGTCACCAAGTCGTCCCAATTTAAGGACTACAGTTTGCATAGCATACTACAGGATTTTGTAGTATGCAGTGCTTGTGGTATGTATGTATCCTGGCAGTTGGGTACGTGGCAGTTGAGAGATGGGGGAGTACATATATGCAGAAAATGTAGGAAATGGGAAGAACTTTGAATTAGAGATAACCATAACCAACCTCGGTAGAGTTGCATCTGAGGAAGCAGAATATCGACCTAGAGAGATGAGTAGTGCGATAGACGGAGAGAATAACGAGCAAAATATAAATGAAAAAGTAAGAGTGGAAAGTTTGAATAATTGTGACGGATTGGGGATGGTCTTAACTGGGAGGATGAATGGCGAGCAAGAGTGGGTAGCTTGCAGAGAGAGAGAGAGAGAGAGAGATAGATGAACTGAAAGAGGAGGTGGAATGTCTTGGAAAGGAGTTGAGAAGTATGAAAGATGACATTAAACAAATGGAAGAGATGAATGCAAGGCGAATCAGAGTAAGAGTGAGAGAGAGTTATGGGAATGATAGAAGAGAGAAAAGAAACAGTAGGAGAGATGAGAAGAATGTGAGGGAGTGCTGGAACCAGGGACAGAGAGAGAGATGCCAAGATGGCAGGTAAGTACAGGAAGATGGAAAAGAAGTGTTAGAGAGAGAGAGAGAGGGATGCAGTTGAGCAATCAAGGAACAGAGTAGTAAGAAGTATCATGTATGGAGACTCAATCTGTGGTGTGCAAGATAGGATGCCAGAAGAGTATTTGCCTGAACATACAACAGAAAGTGTGGCTATGGCAATTAAGCAGGGTGAAAGGGTGGATGAGATGACTGTGATGGTAGGCACAAATGACTTGAGCGGCAGTGTATATCAGGTGGTGAGAGATCTGAGATTCATGCTTGAGGGAAGATAGTGTGTGCGTGTGTGTGTGTGTTGCCCAGGTATGATAATGATGAGCAGAGTAGAAGAGCATTAATAATGAATAGCATGATAGCCAGAATGTGTTAGAAGAGAGGCTTGGAATACATGGATGGTAGGCATTTGAGGGCAGATAGGAACTGTATGCAAGAGACTGTTTACATTTAAATGAGGAAGGATGTAGACATCTGGAGAAATTGCTGTTCTCTGAACAAGTTGGTGTGTCAGTGCAGGTAAATTAGACGTACTACTAGAGTGGATGGGGTGGCCTCCTGTGGGAAGAGGTGCTTAGGAGAAGGGGAAAATACATCTGGTAACACTGAGTCCAGTAGAGTCAAGAGGGAATAAGGATAGGTACAAAAACAGTGACATTTTTATGCTTTATACTAATGCCAGGAGTATCTAGAATTGGTCCTGCTGTCCGAAGATTATTAGGATCTCTGACACGTCGTTGACGGAAGACAATATAATAACAAGAATAGAAATAGCAGAGTACAGCATTTTTTGAAAGGATAGGAAAAGAAAACGCAGTGGCGCAGCACTGCTTATGATAAGTGATGACTTATGTCCTCTCAGAGTGGAGAGGACATAAGGCATCACTTTGGAGGGAAGTGACACTAATGGTTTTGAAAGCATATGGTGTGAGGTAGAGGTGGGCAAGAGGATATTTAGTGGGGTGTTGCTAAAAGCCAAGGTGCACAGAGGGTGAGGAGTGGGAAATGTTTAGGCAGTTGAGCCGTGCAAGAAGAGTGACTGCTATCTTTTAACTATGGCCAGTGGTTAAATTCAGCTGGGAGCCCTCCAGGGCCTGGCCCCGGAACATGTTTCTGTTTTGTGAATTTTCTCCCTTTACGGTAATTATGCCTTCATTATTGTGTTATTAGTCAACAATTGTTTACAGTTTTGAATGTATATATAAAGTCAATATCAATAGTCACCTGATTACAAACGCATGATGAAAGGAACGGAAAGATTTGGAGCTTCCTGTAACGCGTCATCTTGCAACAATTGACAAGCAAACATTATTAAAGCGTAGTGCAGCGAATTTTGAGAGGCTCGTAGCGATATTTTGTCTTTTCTGGTTGGCAACACTGTCACCAACAGCCAGTAACCAACAACAGAACAGCAGATGTTTGTCAGAGCTCGTGATTGTGCAAAGCACAAAGAAAATCATGCAATATTTTTGCGTTTATGTAGGGCCTACTATTTCAACTATGATTAAGTACATGGGTACCTTCTTTAAACAGAAAAACAGCTTGGATGACAGTGATAATAAAAAACAAGTTTGTAATGACAGTTTGCTTGTAGTTTCTAAAGAGAAAGAAGTCTGTAACGAATCCACAGAAACACAGGATTCCCATCAGTTGCAATGCAATGATATTAATACATTATGAAAGAATGAAAGAAAAGATTTTCCGACTTGCCAGATACTCGACCAGTGCATAGCATTCAAAGGTAAATACAATTGGTTATTTTGTAAGGATGGAGGGTTGAGGTGTACAACATGTGCAGAGTAACATGTAAATACGCATTTGAGTAACAAGCTGAATAGGCCTACCATTTTTTAAATCGCTCATATAACTTAATCTTAAATTTAATTACCATATCTTAATTTGAATTGGGGTTACTTAAGGGTCAAAGCCAAACAACTGGGAGGAGACCTCCACATTGGCTTTCAGGAATGCGGAGAACCGACTCGGCCTTCTGACCAATCCTCACCTTCACATGGTGTGCCCTGTTAGTAGGGATCTAACCTATTAAGGAAAGGGTACTGAACGAACAAGGATGGGCTGGCAATTTGGAGCTTAGCCAACCAAATTGAACTTTTTATTGGCTTAAACCATAAATGCACATGATGGTATGTAATTTCATGCTGTCATAATACCTGAACATTCCTTGGGGGGGGGGGGGATACATATTAGGAAATTGATGATGAAAAAAAAATTTGAATTATCTTTTAATATGTTAGAAGTATTATATTAATTTGTAATTCTGTATTTGTATCTGTACTTGTATTTATGTTGGTGTGGAAGAGAACTCAAGGCTTTAACTCCACCAGAATAAATAAAATTTTAAAAAATGTTGTGGCAATCTAGCAATAGCCTCAACGTTTATGATCATTACTTTAAGGACCCCCAGAGCTTATTCTTTTAGAATTTAACCACTGACCATGGCAGTATAAATTGGGAAGAGGAAAATGCATGTACTAATAAGGGAATGGAATTTCTAGAATTCCTGAGGGACAAATGTCTTAGGCCAGTGCTTCCCAAACTTATGGATGCCAAGGCCCCCTTTGGAAAAATTAAAATATTTCATGGCCCCATCGAAAAAAAATCATAATATAGACATATTATTATAATATTTATTGTATTTATATTCAAGATTTGGCGTTTGTAATTTCTTTTGTGTTTCTTATCAATACCTTTGAAATTAAACTTATATGAATAAGCATATATTAACTAATATTTATTAATCACCAAAATATGCAAGAAGCAAAATTTGTGAACACCAATGTGTGATTTTTTCCATTAAAATATAAAAAAAGGGGGTGCTTAAGGGTCAAAGCTGTATAACTGAGAGGAGACCTCCACATAGCCTTTAAAGGAATGCGGAGAACCGACCAGAGCTTCTGACCTAATGTCCAATCCTCACCTTCTCGTGGTGCACCCTGTTGGGTATCTATTTGGATACTGAACGGACGAGGATGGGCTGGCAATTTGGGATTTAGCCGACCAAATTGTATTCTTATTGGTTAAACCAAAATATAGAATGATGGTACAACATGACAAAATTTCATGCCGGCTGGGGCGTCGCCCGGTTAAACAAGGCCCCCGTTGTTTTTGCCAGGGAACCAGGGCGAACAGCGAAAACTCAGCTACTGGAACAAATCTGAAAATAAATCCCAACTCAACATCACCAGAGTTAAAGATCGGTACTATCAACGTAAGAAGCCTGAATGGCAAAGAAATGGAGCTAGCTGAGGAATTAGATAAGTACCAGATCGACATAATATGGGTGACTGAAACAAAAAAGACCAAAACTGGTGAGATCTTTCTGAGCAATAAATACAAAATGTAATATTCAGGCAATGACAATCAAGGAAAAGAAGGAGTAGCCATAGTATTCAACACAAAATACGAGGCTAATCTTCTTGAATGGCAGTCAGTCTCAAGTAGAGTAATGTGGGCAAATATGAGAATGGTGAACTGGACAATGAGACTTATTTGTGCCTATGGTCCCACAGAAGGTTCTAATAAGGTAGAAGGGGAGGAATTTTTTGAGGCTTTAGACAAAGCAAATGACACAATGAAAAATGAAAAGTTGGTCCTTGTTGAGGATCTAAATAGCAGAGTAGGAAATGATTGTGAGACATACAAAAATATTTTAGGAAAATTTGGAGAAAAGAGCAAAGCTAATAATAATGGCAAATATCTGTTGGATTTCTGCTCAGGACATGGACTGGTTATTACTAACACCATGTTCCAACATAAAAATGTGCACAAATTCACATGGAGAGAAGAGGCTAGGAATAAGAAAAGTCTCATTGACTATGTTATTGTTGATAGTGATGTTTTCTCCCTGGTGCAGGACACCAGAGTGTACAGAGGATTTGAAATTGGAAGTGATCACTATTTAGTCTTGAGCAGGATAAAATTGAATTTCATATTGAAAAGAATAACATTAAGAAAGTTTTAAAGCGAATAAAAGTTGAGCAGCTCTCAGATGTGAGCTGTAGACTAAAATACACAAAGTTTATTGAAGAAAAAATGAAAGAGTTTGAGAACAGGAATCAAACCTTGGAGATTCAGTGGCAAACTCTGAAGAAAACATTGATTGATTCTGCCAGAGAGGCATGCAGTGAGATTGTCTGTAAGGATAAAAAAATCAGAACTCCCTGGTGGACACAGGAAGTTAAAGAGACAGTGAAGGAAAAGAAGAAAGCATACCAAAGTTTCTCTCAAATAAGTCAGCTTGTGCTCTTAGAGAATATAGAGACAAATGCAAGAATGCTAAACACTGTGTAAAATTAGCTAAACAAAAGTCATGAGAAGACTTTGGCAAGAATATAGAAAATAAATATCAAGAAGGTGGCAAAATATCTGGAGGTTGTTGAAGAAGCTTAAGAATGGAGGAAAGAGTGCTATAAAAGGAATTAGAGATGATAAAGGTGACATGAAAAAGGGAGAAAAAGATATCCTTGAAGTATGGAGTAATTACTTTGAAAAACTGCTAAATGAAACAAGCAGTGATGACAGCACAGTGGTAAAAAACACTGACCAGGCATGCAGTCAGGAATACATATCCATACTTGAAGTAGAAAAAGCCATCAAAGGCATAAAATGTGGAAAGGCAGCAGGAGTAGATGATATTCGACCAGAAATGCTGAAGTATGGTGGTATAAGAGTCTTACAGTGGCTGCACTGCATAGTTCAGAAAGCCTGGACAGAGGGACGAATTCCCGATGATTGGAGTAGAGCTCTCATAGTACCCATATATAAAAAGGGAAATAAAACTGAATGTGAGAATTACAGAGGTATTTCCCTACTGAGTGTTCCTGACAAGATCTATGCAAGTATACTTGAGAAACGGTTGAGAAGAATTGTGGAAGGAAAGCTTGGTGAAGAACAAGCTGGATTCAGGCCAAACAGAGGCTGTCAGGATCAGATCTTCACTTTATGACAAATAGTTGAGAAATCATGGGAATATAACAAAGATCTGATCCTCAAATAATGACTAAGTTTTGTTGATTTGGAAAAGGCATATGACAAGGTGCCAAGAGAGAAGCTATTCAATATGCTGCAGTTATATGGTGTCAATAGGGCATTATATCAAGCAATACTTAGTCATTATTTGAGTTGTAAGTCAGCAGTTTAGAATTGAAGGAAGTACAGGAAGATGGTTTAATGTTAAATCTGGTGTGAGACAAGGATGTACATTATCCCCTCTGTTATTCATTATCTATATGGATCACATTATGAAGGAAAGTGGTATTAAACATGATGTCAAAATTGGAGATGTTAATGTCAGCTCTTTGCTTTCTGCGGATGATGTTATACTTCTAAATAAATCTGCTACAAGTCTGCAAGATTCTCTGACTAAATTGAATAGCTGTTGTAATAGATATGGTATGAAGGTCAGCAATAAAAAGACAAAGACAATGAAAATAGGCAGAATCATTGAAAATGTCAACTGTGTTGTCAATGGAGAACCTGTGGAACAAGTAAAACATTTCAGCTATTTAGGCACGCTTTTTAGTGAAGATGGTAAATTAAATATAGAAATAGACAACAGAATCAACAAAGCTGGTATGGTGTTGTAATTCAATTGAATAAATTCATATGGAATAAGAGAGAAATTAGTCAGAACACTCAATTAGCTGTATACGAGACAGTGTTCAAACCAGTTTTAACTTATGGATTTGAGAGCTGGGTCAGAAGTAAAACACTTGACCAAAGACTGGAGACCACAGATATGAGAGTTCTGAGAAAGATTATAGGCGTGAACAGATGGCATCAATGGCAATATCATATTAAAAACGAGGATATTAGGAAAGAACTTGACATTGTCAGTATCCAGGAATGTGTTAGCAGAGCTAATCTCAGGTGGTATGGTCACTTAAACAGAATGGGCAAGGAAAGATTAGCAAAACAAGTGTTCTCTGCCAGGTTGGCAGCAAAACGACCCAGAGGAAGACCAAGATGTAGGTGGATTGATACGGTACAAAGTGCCTTAGACGATAGAAATATAAGATCTGATAATGTTGGAGTCTTGACAAGTAACAGACTGATTTGGAGGAAAATTATAGATAGGAAATTAATAATGATGTAATTTCTTTTCATGTAGTACTATCATATTCTGTACACCCCTTGAGGGTACATGGCAGGAATTTGATGATGATGATGATGAAATATAAAAAAGAACAAAAAAGAACAAAAAAGAAATAATAAATTAAAAAAATTAAATACATTTCTATTAAGATTTAAAAAAAAAATCTACTTAGTCTTAAAACATTTTAAATTTGTTTTCATTATTTCACAGTCCCTCTCAACAAAACTTACAGCCCACAGTTTGGGAAGTGCTGTCTTAGGCAACATGTAATAGAAGGAACACAAGGTTCAAGCATCAGAATGGCTGATTATAACTGAGATGGCATCTCTTCCCCCAGCTGGAGAGAGTGATCATGTAGTTTTGACTTGGAAGATGAATAGCCATGCAGGAGTATCAAAGAGAAGGGAATATATGTGGAATTATAAGACAGGTGATTATAATAGACTTAGAAATCAACTTGGGCTGGTTACATGGAGGGAGGAATTGGAAGGGCGAGTTGGATTGTTGCTCGGGAAATTATGAATGAATATTTGTTAGCAGCCATAGTAAGCTGTATTCCATGAGTGAAGAAGAGGACAGAAATTGGTTTAAAGTGGATGACAAACTATATCAAACAGGAACTGTAGGTGAAAAAGAGATTATGGAAGAGATATAAGGAGAATAGGTGGAGAGCAGATGCATGAAGAATATAAGACTCACGCCAGGGGAGTGACTAGTATGGTAAGAAAGGCAAAACAGGAATATGAGAAGAGAAAGGCCCAGAGATTCAAACAAAATCCTAGGGAATTTTTTAGTTATGGGGCCAGTAGGAGGAGAAATTATTGTGGAAGAAATGACATTGTTGGATAAAAATGGGAATAGAGTGACTGATGCAGAGGATATAGCATAGTTGTTCAAAACACTTAATTGGAGTATTTCATCCTGGAGAAGGTTTTAATACTAGAGGGATAGGGCAGGTTCGAGGTGCAAGAGGAGAATGTGTTTCAAATTCTGAGTACTATGGATGTTAATAAAGCTGTGGAACTGGATGGAATTTCGCCATGGTTTTGAGGAAATGTCGTAAAGAACTAACAGCTCAGTTGACCTGGCTTTTCAAAGTCTTGCTATGATAAAGGTACCCAAGGAATGGAAGGAAGGTAAGATAGTGTCATTGCATAAGTGTGGCAGCAGACTGTAAATGTTCAAATTATAGACCAGTTTGTGTTTCATCAGTAATTGTTAAGATCTTGGAGAAATTAGTGAAGAACCATATATACAGTGTTGGGCACATGAGAGTAATGTTATCTGTGAGAGTCAACACAGATATGTTAAGGGGGGGGGGGAGTGCTCTTGCTTGAGTAATATGATTGCCTTTTATAATAACATGACAAAAGTGGTTGATGAGGGAAAGGCATATACTACCATTTTTTTTGGATTTTGCAAAGACATTTGACAGGGTGCCACATGATAAGCTATATTTAAGTTGCAGCACATGGGTTTAGATGCCAAGTTAGTCAAATGGATTCAGGATTGGCTATCTGATAGGTATCAGAGTTATGTATGGTGGGACAATATCAAGGAGGCAGAAGGTTACAAGTTGAGTCCCACAGGGACCAGTACTGGGATCTGTATTTAGCCTTTATATCAATGGCATTGTCAGTGGATTGAAGGGGAATATTCAGTTGTTTGCGCATGATATGAAGCTAGGAAGGGTTATTAGTAATAGTGCAGATGTGGTGGCCCTGTAAGAGGATTTGAATAAACTGGACAGATGGGCAAATGAATGGGGGTTTCAATTTAATGCAGCAAAATGTAAAAGTTTGGGATACATAGATGGGAGGCAGCATACTTTGTTGGAGATGTACTGGAGGAAATAGGAGAGACAAGAGATCTGGGGATGATGATTGATAGAAACCTGAAATTTAGGGAACATATAGCAAAAGGTGAAGGTAACACAGAGGATTCTTGCAATACTGAGAAGGACACTGATCTGCAGAGATAAAAGAGTTGTCATTTCATTGTATAAAGCCCTGATTTCAAGGGGATAAATTAACTGTGGAATGGGTACAGAGGTGGATAATAAAGGATGGTTTCAGGACTATACAATGGGTATGAGGATTGGCTGAGGGAATGTGGACTGCAGAGTTTGGCAGATAAAAGGAGAAGTGATATGATTGAGACTTTTAAGCTGTTGAGAGGGAGTTACAGGGTTGACGCTGGGGAACTCTTTGACTTGGTGGAACGGGGGACGGAGTGAGGACAAGGGGAACCCCTGGAAGTTATGAAAGGAAGCTGTGAGGGAGAGGAGTTGTCTCTTTGCATTGAGGGTGGCTGAACCATGGAATGCATTGTCTGATAGTGGGGAGAGCATGAAAGGTCAATCAGCTCAAGGAGTGGTATGATAGACTTTGTGTTTTCTAGGAAGGACCTCCCACGATGAGTCTTTTGACTCCATTTTAACTTGATGTTACTGAATCATAATAATAATAATAATAAAAGGATATACTGTAAAACTAATGTAGCTTGGAAATACCAACGCGATTTACATCTATTTTTAAATAGGTAAAATTTCCCATGAGAATGTTACAAAAATAACCTTCTTTGTCTCTATATGTTTTATGCTAAATATCATTGTAAATAACCCTATAGGAATTAACTGTATTTACTCCTTTAACAAGAATATTTTAGAATGTCAAAAACAAAAACAATGCTTTGCCACTGGAACTTTGTATAACAGCTCTATGTAGGGGAATAAGAGAGTTGTTTAAGTTTTAGTGCATGAGAAAGTTGCTTACAAGCTCTGCATGTAGACACACCTTCAAAATCAGTGTCTAAGAGATTGGCAAAGTTCAGATAAATTTCCGCTGCCCGACAAGATGGGATTAAAGGAATGCACGGTCGGTCTTTACAGAAGATCAAGGAGACATGCCGAATTCTTCGGGAGGTTACAACCCTTCATCTAAGTTCCCAGAGAACAGGAAATAAAAAGGGACTGAAGCAAACATTGGGGTCAGCAACCAGAATCAGAGCGGCAGTGAGAGTTTTCGTTATCGGCAGTCAGGGCAACAGATGTGTTTCAACAAGATGGAGCACCATGTCATTTTGCATTAAATGTCTGAGAATATGTCAACAGACACTTTCCGAATCAGTGGATTGCACATGGAGGACCTTGAACTTGGCCTCCATGTTCTCCAACACCCCCTGGATTTCTTTGCATGGGATTTCAGAAAATGAAAGGTTTATTGCCAAAAGATCAATAGTTTAGCCAAACTTAAGAAAGCATTTGGTTGGCAGTGCAGGCAGTGGCGTAGCTGGATGGGGGGTCTTCCCTGGGCGGCACTTTGAACCTTTTTGAACTTTTAGTTAATTCTAAAATACAGTCTCGAGAACTCAGTTCCAAATATTGTATAATACTACTGCGAAGTTTCTTCACAATTGCTGTAAGTGTTGCTAGTTGAGGGAGGAGTTTTTTTAATAAAATTTGATTAAGAATTACTATGAAATAGAATTTGCCAATGTCATCGGCGATTTTGCTAACAAAAAAGTAAGAAATATAACATTTTAGAATGTTGAAATTAAAGTTTTACTTCAAAAATAAACATAGTGTTTTTAATTTATTTCCCTATACGTTGTTTTAACTTTTTGTAGTTTTTTGGTGTGTATTGAGAGGGGCAGCAAACTCGGGGACCGCCCCAGGTGGCAACTGCTCTAGCTATGCCACTGAGTGCAGGACATAACTCCTGAAATGCTTGAAAATGTGTTTCGCAATGCTAAGGATAGATATGAAATTTGCATGAATACATTCAGAGCACATGTTGAGTTCTCAATAAAGATTTGACTTATGATTTATAAATCTATCTGTTTTTGTATCATAAGTAGGTAATAAACATTAAATCGTATTAATTTTTAATGATTTCTCCAATTTCATAGAAAGCACACTCTCCTTCGATGAGTCTCTGGACTCCCTGTTGGTGTCACATAATAATAATAATAATAATATCAGGGGAGCCAGTGAGCGACGACAGCTACAGCCATTGGATGCGGCAGTTAGAATCAGAAAAATATCGGGAGTAGGATCCAGAGGACTGGACGTTACGGCGAGCCCATGCCAGAGGAGAAAATTTGGGAATGAAGAGCGATTTTTCAATTGCCAGAGAATTTGCCCATATGCTGAAACTTCTTGCCTGAGCTTTTCGAGTACTGGAAAATTGCAGTCCAAAACCCTGTCAACATCTAGCCGAAACGCCCCCTGAAGCAAGACTCACCAGATGGAAGCCTAAGGTCCAAGATGAAAGGAAAAAGCATAGACTTTAGTGCAAGACCTTTAGATGATTGTTTATTATTAATTTATTAATATTCTGATTTATTATTAATTGGAATATAATTTGTGAGATAACTTGGCATAGCTAGCTACCTCTTTGTGAGTAAATATATAGTTTCAATAACTTGATTTAATAAGCAGAGAAGTAATTGAGTAATTATATTGTATAGTTAATTAGTATTGAAAAGGGAAAGTTTGTTTCTTTATGCTGAAAGTCTAACAAATAGGTAGAGAGTAACCTCCCTATCGTTTAATTAATGTACTTTGATATTAATGTAAATAAATGTGTTTTATTTAAATGTCAATAGAGTGCCGCCTGATTCTTTAAATTACAATGCACTGCTCCTAAATAAACTCTGAATTGTGAGCAGGAAACAACTAAGGTATTAAAAGTGTAGTTTAAATACTTAAGAAACCATGACTGCTTACATTAACTTTATTGAAGGAACTAATGCTAGTGAGAGATCTACCAGACGTATTACTGAATCTTATGTCAATTTAGAAATACTGGTTGCGCAGTCTCAACAAATAAATTTTCCAATGTTCATAGGCATACGACTAGTAAATACAAAAGGTGGATAAACAATAGTAAGAAAGGAAAATATATAGAAAAAGTGTAGAATAGTAAAGATATTACAATAACGCATTAAACATTAAACACTCAAAACACCTCTTATCGTTACAATAAAGAGAATTTGAAATAGAAAGTGATCACCATTTAGTGTTGAGCAGAGTAAAATTGAACTTCATATTGAAAAGAAGGGTGTGTAAGAAAGTTTTGAAACAAATCAAAGTTGAATAGCTGAGAGATGTGAACAGTAGGCCTCAAATAGACAAACATTATTCAAGAAAAACTGAAAGCTTTAAAACAAGAACTTAACCTTCGAGATACAGTGGCAAACCCTAAAGTAAACTTTGATTGATTCAGCCTGAAAGGCATGTGGCGAAGTAATCTGCAAGGATAGGAAAAAAAATCAGAACTCCATGGTGGACTCAGGAAGTTAAAGAAGCAGTCAAAACACAAGAAGAAATATATCAAAAGTTCCTGGCAAGTAAGTCAGCTTGTAAAAATGTAAGAAAGCAAAGCCTTGTTAAAATTAGCTAAACAAGCCATGTTAAGCCTTTGGTAAGAACACAGAAAATAAATATCAAGAAGCTAGTGAAATATTCTGGAGGTAATTGAAAATGCTCACAAAGTGAGGAAAGAATACTGTAAAAAGAATCAGAGATGATAAAGGGGACATGAAAACTGAAGAACAGAGTCGTTGCCAGATTAGATCTTGCCCTGAGGCAAACAATTAAATTCCTCCCAGATGGATTATAAGACAAAAATAAAAGAAAATCTCCAATTGCTATTTCGTTTTTATTACAGGAGAAACATTAATGCAAAATGATTACATAATATTAATTAAATGTTTCCTCTATGGGGATAGGATATCGCACAATAAAACTGTTTATAAGCTCTTTTAAATTTAAATAATAAGCTATGTCCATCTCTATCGATATAGCTGCTAGACCAACCAATCTTTCTTGGGTCATTGCTGTTCACAAATAATTTTTAATCAGTTTAAACTTGGAAAAACTTCTTTCTGCACTTGCTATGCTAACAGGAATTGTTAGTGTAGTGAAGGCACCTACTGCAATATGGCTGAACGAGTGCCCTTATTAAGCTGCGCCATAAGGCAGGCTGCCCTATGCTACACCCTGTAGACCAGTGTTTCTCAAACTTCAGATATCCGCATACACCTTCTTAAATTTTCATTATTACCACGTACCCTCTTACCAAAATAATAAACAAATAAATAAAGTATTAATAAAATTAACAGCTATTTTAGCCTGTTTTTGTTTAGGAGTGTCACTTATATTTAATACATTGGCTAACATAACTCAAAAAGGGGTATATATATATATTTTAGGGCATTACGGGCGAGTATAGAAGGCAATTATGGCAGAATAAAAAACGTGGAAAAATATTGTACATACCTTGTTTTTGGTTTAAAGATGCCTTCTAAATCCAAGCTCTTGCTGAAATGTTGTATGTAAACGGGGGGGGGGGGGGGGGGAGAACATGGGGATGTGCTTGAGACACGGGGAAATAAGTTTGGAAACCCAGTTTACTATTAATAATATATATATAAATATATATATATATATTATTTTGTTGAGGGGAGATGGAGGGAGAAGGGGGAAAAACGAAGGGGAAGGGTATCCTTATGTGGAAACTGGGGCAAGGGTTTACGGGGTGTGGACCGTTTTGGTCATCGTCTGACCATCGTCGGAACTTTGTGGGAATGACTGTAGGGCTATGTCAAGGCTGCAAGTTGCATCTGCCAAATTTGGGCATTGGCTCGCTAAATGGCCAGAGGCGTGACTTAATTTGTAAGTTTTGGAACGTCCAACATTCGGAAATTAGGTAGGGGCGGTGGACGTTGATAGAATTTCCATCGCATTTTATGGCAATAGTTTCAGATATTCTAAGCATTGTTTTGTTTTCTTGTATGTCAATGATTATGGCTTTGTCAATTTGGGGGATGTGTTTTAGTTCAAGGGTGTGAGCTGCAATTTCTGTCTTCCCTGTATTCTGAGTTTTGTTTTTCTTTTTGATGTTGCGATGTTTTTTTTGTGTTCAGGTATTCTGGAATGGGAATATTGCAATCCCTGAAGTGCTCTTGTAGTCTAGTCCATAACGACCTAATTGTAGATGTTTTGGCCCATTGGGAGATCGAAAATTTGAACATAAAAGGAGTTGTTGAATTTAAAGAAGTTGGCAGATAGTGAGTTTAATCAAACTAATAATGTCATTTGGTGTTAATTTTGTGCATGTGTGTAGGGTGTGGTCCTCAGAGAGTAGTGTGTGTACGATGTCTAAAGTTTTGGGAACATCCACGTTGGTGTATAATGAAGTCGCATCTAGTGAGGAGAGGATGTCATCCTGGGATGGAGTAGTGTTGCTTAATTTCCAGAATTTACATACAACATCGTCTATCTGTATGATCAAAAATACAGATGACCTATTCTGTCATCTGTATCTTTGATGACCTATTCGTCGTTGAATGGCGCGATACAAAGGGCAAAACAGCAGCTAGAGCGTATGAGCAAAAGTCGACTGAATGAACCAGCCAATAATAAAAAGTATGACATGAAAAACAGACATATGAGTGTGATCATGAACAAAATGAAGGATAGAGTGCTGTATGGAGACTTGTTAGTACGAGGTGTGATAGTAGAGGATTTGACAAAATCGTACCAACCTGGTGCGACCATAAAGGATGTCACTGAGTCTATTAGAGAGCAAAAGGAAAGGGTGAAAGAAATGATTGTTGCGGCAGGTACGAATGATTTGAAAGGAGACAAAATGGAAATGATAGAAGACCTGAATGAATTGTTTGAGGTAGCAAAAGAAAAGAGTGAGAGAGTTAGAATGATTAGTCTTTTGTCGCGGTATCACAGTGAAATGTTTAAAAGGAGGGCCATAATTGCGAATGATTTTATGCGTGGGTTATGTATGACGAGTGGTGTGGAATTTGTGGACGTGTGGAGTGAGTTCGATGGGCGAAAGGATCTATATAAGATGGATGGCTTGCATTTGAATGATTATGGTGTAAGAAGACTTGAGAAAGTGTTGCTGAATGTGGTCGATTTGCAAATTCAGAGAAACTAGATTTATTAAGTGGGGGGGGGGGGGGTAGATATACAATCCTTAGGGAGGCAGTTAAATGTAAGAATGAATATAATATGCCCGAGCAAATAAGGACAACAAATCAGAGTGGGATAGTTAATATAAGGCATCAAGGTAGGGTTGGGGCTAATGGGGGTCTTAAATTCATGTACACTAATGCTAGGAGTATTAAGAACAAGAAGGAAGAGTTTTTGGCCATGGTTGGCACTATCAGACCACAGGTTATTGGTATTAGTGAAACATGGCTGGCTGTAGATGACATAGCTAGTGGGATTGAATGTGATGGGTATAGTGTGTTCAGGAATGACAGGGAGAATAAAATGGGGGGAGGAGTATTGTTGATGATAGCTGATGAGCTGCAGCCAAGGAAAATAGAAGTTGAATTGCAGGATAGAGAAAAAGAGCACATTTGAGGCCATTTGGTGTGAGATTGTGGCTAACAGAACTAAATATACAATTGGGTGCTGCTATAGACCAGGTGATGGAAAAGATGGTGGTGACAGTATGCACAAGCAAATAGAAGAAATGAGTGGAAGGAGGGTGATTATTATGGGAGATTTCAACTATGGTCGCATTGATTGGAGTGAGGAGAGGACACACGGGAGGCAGGAATTGGATTTTATGCAGTTATTAAGGGACAACTATCTGCGACAGCATGTAATGGAAAATACTAGGGGTCAGAGAGTGCTTGACTTACTAATTACATCCGAGGATTTGGCTGTAACAAATATGATCACATTGCCACCAATCGGTGAGAGTGATCATAGGGTCTTGACTTGGGAGGTGGCTAAAGGTGTAGAATTTTCAATTAAGACAGGGTACATGTGGAATTATTGGGCTGGAAAGTATGACAAGCTTAGGAGTTTGATTGGTTCAGTGCCATGGCATGTACAACTGCAAGGACTAGAAGTCGACAGTGCATGGGAGGTAGTTAAGAAGTGTTTGCATGAAGCAATGGCTCACTGTATACCTAGAGTCCGAATAATAAATCAACTAGGGGTTAAATGGATGAATAACACCATTAAGCTTGAGCTGCAAAAAAGAAACAACTATGGAGGGAATTTAAGGAGAAAGGTGACCGGCAGGCACACGACGGTATAAAGCGCAGACCAGAAGAGTAACGAGTGTGGTAAGAAAAGCAAAAAAGGATTACAAAAGAACATTGGCCATGCAGCAGACTAAAGAGAATCCTAAACAGTTTTTTAGATATGTAGCAAGTAAAAGGAAAAATGTACATGGCAGAATGATTTTAAACAATGGCAATGGTAGGGAAGTAACTGAATCAGTTGATATAGTTGAGTTACTGAGTGAGCACTTTGCAAGAATATATCATCCAGGTGGTGACATTGCAGAAACGAATGTACCAGTAGATTATACGGGCATTGTGGTGAATGAAGTGGAGGTGAGTAGTCTATTGCATAACCTCAATGTCAATACATCTGTGGGATTGGATGGTATACCAGCTCGTGTTGTACGAGAAGCGGCTAAAGAATTGTCAGTAACCTTGACCATTTTGTTTAATTTGAGTCTCGGGTCTGGGTTAGTCCCAAGGGGGTTGAAAGAGAGGAAAATAGTTCCACCGCATAAAGGTGGTTCCAAGACTGCTGTTGTAAATTACCGACCGATTAGCATATCAGGAATCATTGTCAAGGTCTTAGAGAAATTAGTCAAGAAAAGAATACAGGATTGGATAGATGAAAATGGGATATTGTATGGGGAACAACATGGTTTTGTGAAGGGTAGATCATGCCTCAGTAACTTGCTCACGTTTTATAACACAGTGACGGCTGAACTGGATAGGGGTAATGGGTTTACAGTAATACTACTGGACCTTGCCAAGGCTTTTGATAGTATACCACATAGAACCCTAATCAGTAATCTGGAGTAGATGGGGATAGATATAAGGTTGGTGAGATGGATAGGAGGGTGGTTGAAGGAGAGACACCAGAGTGGTTTATTCAGGAGTGGAGTCTAAAAGACGGCTTGTGACTAGTAGAGTGCCACAGGGCTCTGTTCTTGGACCACTGCTTTTCAATTTGTTCATCAATGATACAGGAAAGGATTTGAGAGGAAGTGTTCACTTGTTTGCTGATGATGCAAAGTTGGGTACAGCAATTATGAGTGCACAGGATGTCAGAATTTTACAGGATGATTTGGATAGTTTGGAGGACTGGGCTAGGAAAAATGGATGTCAATTTAATGTGCCAAAGTGTAAAGTTATGCACTTTGGGGTGAAAAGAATAGCAGCAGTATATCGCATTGGTGGAACCGTACTCCAGGAGAGGGGCCAAGGATTTGGGAATGCTGGTGGATAGGGAGTTGAAGTTTAGGGGGCACATTGCAAAAGTGACTAAAACAGCTCACCAAATCACTTGGTTTATGAAAAATACTTTAACATGCAGAGACAAACAAGTTGTTGTTCCTCTGTATCGAGCCTTGATAAGACCCCATCTACTACTGTGCCCAGTTATGGGCACCAGGGTTTCTTCGTGATGGGGAGGAAGTGGAGATGATCCAGAGACGAGTGACCAAGATGATAGCAGGTCTGTGGAATGAACCTTATGAGAATAGGTTGAAGATTTGTGGGTTGCAGAAATTGGTCGATAGGCAAAGGAGGGGTGATATGATTGAGACATTCAAATTACTGAAGGGTTTTTATAAGATTGATCCAGAAGATATTTTTGAAAATATGACTGGTGGTGGGAGGACTAGGGGCCATGAATGGAAGCTGGGCAAGAGCGTGGTTGACAAGGGTGTTAGAGCTAAGTTTTTTACTTGGAGAGTAGTGAATGAGTGGAATAAGCTTCCAGAGTCTGTTGTGGGTGCTACGACCGTGAACGAGTTGAAGGCAAGGTATGATAGATACTGTGTGAATGTCGAATAGTTGTTCTTGACATGATGTTAGGGCCTCCCTCGATGAGTCTGTCGACTCCTTGGAGTTACCCGGAAGAATAATAATAATAATAAATAGCTTCATTCTTCTTTCCCATTATTTCAAGCAGAAATTACCAGTAATTTACGAGACTTGAGATATGTAGAGCAGCTATGAAGAGGTGTATATTATTGGTGCGGTATTAACAAAAGATCAGGCGAACCAAAGACAAATTAGCATTTCAACAGTTGAGTTGAAATGCTAATTCTCTTCAACCGAATTCCATAATATCTGAAACACATTCATTTCTTAGTTTTAACATGTTCACGACAAGGTGGTGTCAAGCAAAACCATATGTTGCACCGCCGACATATGGTTTTGCTTTGAGTCTATATAGCAGTTTCTGTTGGAGGGGAGATGTGATTCATTAGTTAGTGCTGTTTTTATCCCAGCTGTCTCTAATTGCATATAATATGATTCCATGCATTAATGATGCATAGCCAAAAATTTCCACATACCCCCCCCCCCCCCAAAGCCCTTTCTCAAGACGCGTACCACACTTTGAGAAACAGTGCTGTAGAAGGTACTGACTGAAGATAAAGATATTCTTGGTGTATCAAGTAATTATTTTGAAAAATTGTTAAATGAAACAAGCCGTAAAAAACTGGTTGGTTCTTTTCAGAGACCAGGCAGAAATCTTAAGAGAGCAAAACCTCTCATTTAGTACCAAGGAAATCAAATGTCAGAGAAATGTATTTTTTGTAAGTAAACTCTCTGTTGGTGCATAAAAATAATTACTAGGACTCACTTTTTTTTAAATTTGGCTTCAAAATAATGTTGGATCTAATACCCACTTTTCCTATGTTTTTTTATTTATTTTATTTTACTCAAGATATGTAGATTAATACAAATGATCTTTACACATTTATTAAAAAAAAAAAAGAAAGAAAGAAAGAAAAAATTACAGGTATGAAACAAACCATTAAGAAAAACTTCTGATGGTTTCTGCCACATTAGAGAGAGATGATATCCAACACTGGTAGCATGTTGTTATTGCTATGTCATAATGGCAACCCGAGTAGATTTTTTTTTTTCATCTGTTCCTGGTATAAGCCTTCATTAAGAGAATATTTGTGATCCGTTCCTTCAACGGTCCTAAACATGGATAAACAAAATAAAGCTTACGTACTAATCACACTTATCTGAAAACTGTCTGTCTTATGATTTTAATAAAAGATGTGACAATTAAATTCACACAATGACCACATGCTATCATACATATAAAGAGTCATGCAAAGCCATGTGACTGTATGTCTGGATATATCTATGCTATTGGCTTGAGTCATATAAAAACAATCAAGCCAGTAGCTGATGAGCTGTGGCAGTGTTTGCATGTGCATCTTGTTGCTCTCAGCAGAAAAATGAGTAAACAGAATTTAGAACAGTGCATTAACATCACGTTTTGTGCAAAGTTAGGCAAAAGAGCAAGCAAGATTTTTTATTTTTCATATACTTTTTCATGTTTTGACCATCAAAATCTTGCCGACTCATGAACGAAATTATTAAGGTAAGCCATACTCTGCTGGGTTGTACCTGGATGAGGAGTCGGAGTAGTGGTATGACGGAGACACTGTTAAGGCCACATTATGGGAGACAAATGAATTAATTACGATCTTACAATGACCGTGGCACTGTGACAAAAAGGAATTTCCCTCAAACTAATCCCAACAACAAAAAAAGATTCAACACACAAATCAAAACATACAAACCATGCCAGAATCTCCTCAATAAAAACTCATCTTCACATCCACTTTACAAACATCCATGATATTAACACCAACATAAATGACATTTGCTATCACTTAGTCATCCAAGACACACCTCTTACTCCTGACAGAAACCCAAATAGCATCCACATCCACTATTGTCCACTTCCAGCATTCCAAATTATACACTTTACAATTCCTTTTGCCACAAGAGTGACATGTGCCTTTGTGATATCAAACACTGCGCATCAGAGAAGGGAAGTTAGAATCTCCTGCTTTTGAACTCCTCTAGCTTCCTTCCCTCATTTAATAATATTCACCTTCTGCATTTACCATTATCCAAACTCTTATAACCACTCAAATATCTTCAGATTCCTTTCCATGAAACTTAACCATCTGCAATCCTTGCCATCCAAATAGCAAGGTTATCTTCCTAGGCGACCACAATGTCCACAATTCTAACTGGCTCCACTTTTCCAACACCATTGACCAAGTTGGACGAGAAGTAGAAATCTTTGCCATAAGCAATGACCTAACACAAATTCCTAATAACACTCTTCGCTCTCCTGATACTCTAGATATCTTTCCAGATACACCATCGAGGTGACCTCTACAGGTGTATTTAAATGGCAACTCAGAGCATGCTTTTCTCAAACCACTCCCAACCTTGCATCCTCTAGCACTACAAAGATGCCATATAGGATGACCTCTGGAATTTCTACTCCATCCTTACTTGATCTGACTATTCTTTCCTTATCCAAACTTAACACATGCTATTTATAATACTATGTATTTAGATAAAGCCAAATATTTTGGTCTGAGAATTACAGACCATCTTTGGTGGCAATGAAGATTTATTACAAGGTAGAATGCCAACAATGGATTGATTTAAAACAGAAAGAGTCATGATCTTATACATACAGCAGCATAACAGTATAACTAAGAAAACACAGGTTAATCATCGATAACTGAAAAAAAAAAAAAAAAATATATATATATATCTATCTATCTATATATATATATAATGATGATCAGGAGCAAGTTATTGTTCCTCTGTACCGAGCCTTGATAAGACCTCATCTCGACTACTGTGCCCAGATTTGGTCACCTAGGTTTCTTCTTGATGGGGAGGAGGTGGAGAGGATCCAGAGGCAAGTGACCAAGATGATAGCAGGTCTATGGAATGAACCTTATGAGAACAGGTTGAAGATTTGTGGGTTGCAAAAATTGGTTGATAGGTGGAAAAGGGGAGATATGATTGAGACATTCAAATTGCTGAAGGGTTTCTATAGGATTAATTCAGAGGATATTTTTGAGATCAGGACTGGTGGTGGGAGAACTAGGGGACATATATGGAAGCTGGGCAAGAGTGTGGTTAGCAAGGATGTTAGAGCTGGGTTCTTTACTTTTAGAGTGGTAAATGAGTGGAATAAGCTGCCAGAGTCTGTTGTGGGTGCTATGACAGTGAATGAGTTCAAGGCAGGGTATGATAGATACTGTGAGAATGTCGAATAGTTGTGTGGACATGATGTTTAGGGCCTCCCTCGATGAGTCTAAGGACTCCCTGGAGTCGCCCGTAATAATAGTAATAGTAATAATAATATATATATATACATATATGTTAAGAATACCAAGCAATTTTTTAAACCTGGTTTTACTCCATTTCCCAAGTAAGCAAACAGACAAATAAGTCAAGTTTGCGCCTGCAAGTGATGCAAGTCTAGCTGATCCTACAGGTAGTGCAAGACCAAGGCAACTCGTGGTAAAGGTGGCATGAGCTCTGATCACTAATCTTTATATTTACCCTTAATGCCAAAACACATCTCCAAGAAGGAGATGCATGATGTTTTGTATTAAAGGCAAGAGGCCACTACCCAGACCGGTTTTGACCTTTATTGAGATCTCATCAGTGGGAGCTAGGCTAGAAATACCAAGATTTAGTAATACAGAGCTCATAAGTATTTTACCAGAACAAGTTGCCATAAGGTGTTTTAACCTTATTAAATAAAAATCTCTGGAGGAGATATAAATGTAGAAAGTATTTTACCTTGGGTATAATAAATGTTAAGAATAACAAGCAATTTTTTAATCCTGGTTTTACTCCATTTCCCAAGTAAGCAAACAGACAAATAAGTCAAGTTTGCGCCTGCAAGTGATACAAGTCTAGCTGATCCTACAGGTAGTGCAAGACCAAGGCAACTCGTGGTAAATGTGGCATGAGCTCTGATCACTAATCTTTATATTTACCCTTAATGCCAAAGCTTAGCCTAGCTCCCACTGATGAGACCTCAATAAAGGTCGAAACCGGTCTGGGTAGTGGCCTCTTGCCTTTAATACAAAACATCATGCATCTCCTTCTTGGAGATGTGTTTTGGCATTAAGGGTAAATATAAAGATTAGTGATCAGAGCTCATGCCACCTTTACCACGAGTTGCCTTGGTCTTGCACTACCTGTAGGATCAGCTAGACTTGCATCACTTGCAGGCGCAAACTTGACTTATTTGTCTGTTTGCTTACTTGGGAAATGGAGTAAAACCAGTTCAAAAAATTGCTTGGTATTCTTAACATTTATTATACCCAAGGTAAAATACTTTCTACACATATATATATATATTTTTTTTTTTTAGGGTGACAATGTACCGTAATAGACAATGACATCAATGCTCAACATGGGACAGACACAGGTAATGGGTGTTTGCCAGGATACCATGTGGAACTCTGTTACGCAAACTGCAACAAAAAAATGGGAATGGATATGAAACTTGCAAGGTAAAAACATGGCTGATGGATAGATACTAAAAAAGTAGCATATAGATTAGAGGAATCCAAGGAAAGGCAGGCGACTAGTGGTGTGCAGCAGGGCTCTATGTTTGGACCACTGCTGTTTAATTTGCACACAAATGACAAAAGAAATAATTTGATATTCAGCAAGATATACAGCTGTTTGCTGATGCAGAGTTCGGCAGGTAATAGTTAATGGTGATGCAGAACGTTTGCAGGATGATTTATACTGCAGTGACAGCTGAGTTGGATTGGGTTTAGAGTGATACTGCTGGACTTTGTAAATGCTTTGACAGGATACCACATAGAATTCTAATCAGTAAATGTAAGCACATGGGAGATGGATATAAGGCTGGCAAGGTGGATAAAAGGGTGGTTGATGGACAAATATCAGAGAGTTGTTTATTCAGGAGTAGAGTCCACTAGAAGGCCTGTGACTAGTGGCATACTGCATGGCTCTGTTCTTGGGCCACTACTGTTTAATTTGTACATTAATGATATAGGAAAGGATCTGAGAGGAACTGTTCAATTGTTTGCTGATGATGAAAAGTTGGGTAGAGCAATAGTTAGCACAAATGATGTTAAAATTTTGAAGGATGATTTAGACAGACTGGCAATCTGGGCAAAGGAGAATGGATCTCAGTTTAATGTGGCAAAGTGTAAGGTTATGTATTTTGGGGTGAAAAGATTACCAGCTATATACCACAATGATGGAACTGTACTACTCCAGGAAATTGATGAAGCAAGAGATTTGAGAGTGTTAGTGGATAGAGGCCACAAAGCGAAAATGGCTAAAGCAGCTCATCGCATAACTTTGTTACTGAAGAATACTTTGATGAGCAGAGACAAGCAGGTTATTATTCCTCTTCATCAAGCCTTGATAAGACTACATCTTGACTACTGTGTGCAGATCTGGCACCAGGATTTCTTGGCAATGAGAAAGAGGTGAAGAGGTTCCAGAGGCAAGTGACCAAAATGGTAATAGGTCTATGGAATGAACTTAACGGGAAAGATTGTGGGTTTGAAGATTTGTGGGTTACAGAAACTGGTTGACAGGCAGAAAAGGGATGATATGATTGAGACATACAATTTACTGAAGGGGTTTTTAAAGGATTAATTCAGAGGAAATTTTTCAAAACAGCTAAGGCAGTGGGAGAACTAGGAGCCATCCTTGGAAGCTGAGTAAGAGAATATTTAGCAAGGATATTAGAACTAAGTTTTTTTGCTTAGAGAGTAGTGAATGAGTAGAATAGGTTGCATCTGTTGTGGGCGCCATGACTGCGAATGAGTTCAAAGCAAAGTATGATAGTTACTGCACACATTGGATAGTGTTTGACATGATGGTTAAGGCCTCCCTCGACAAGTCTAAAGACACCATGGAGTAGCCTGTAATAATAATCATAATAATGATTTAAATAGGCTGATATTGGGAGTGTCTTGCATCTGTTTTTCTCATTCAATTTATATTTTTTATTTGAATATATGGAAGTATTTGGTGATTATCACCACCACCACCACTTGTCTTTTAATGCAGAAAAATCCGTCAAATGCTTCAGTTTTGCTCATTGTTTTCTGCTCTGAAAGTAAGTTTGGAACAAAACTAAAGTTAAGTTGTAGACATTGAGAATGCATCTGACAAGAGATGAATATAGAGAAATTTCCTTAATGTAGTCTCCAAGATAGATTTATCTTAATATATATATATACAAGAAAGTTGTTCTGTTGTACAGCACCTTAGATTGGACCAGGGGTCGGCAACCCTTTTTGGAGTGAAGAGCCATTTTTAAAATTATATCTGCTAAAAAAAATAATTAGGAAGCCGCACGCAGTGATGAGCAACCAATGTTCCACAGGCTACATGCGGTCCACGATGTTCGTTTTGTACGGCAGAATTACGAAAAAACCAAAACCAGCTAACGCCTTTTTATTCCCGTATACGGGGAGTAGGCGAGGCCATTTAGCCCTATCTAACTTTTGGAGACTGAGTGGGCAGTTCAATCTCCACTGGTACCAATCAGAGATAGATGGCCCAAGGCTCTCACTAATTAAGCAGTACACAGTGAAGAGAGACGGCTCAAATGTGCCGCCATCTCGTGGTCCCTAACACAATATATTTAATGTCTGAAATGATGTGGGTTCTACGGTCGATTTTCTTGAGTTTATAGGATGAAAAACCCGCTTGCCCGTGCCAGAGATCGAGTAACTCGGGAACCGGTCGAAAAAAGGCTTTAGAAAAATTTCCTCTAGTCGGCGACTAGACTCGAAACCAAGTCTTCCTTCGTGTGGCCAAGCGCCGTTTTGTGCAAACACCACATCCACTGAGCTACACAGGCTCTTTGTACGGCAGAATTACTATATTTTAATTAAAAATCTATTTTATGAATGTTGATTTTTACATGTGGATTTATTTGTGCAGGTTAAAAAATTAAAATATACATAATGGAAAATAAATTAATACTTTCTTATCAAAGAAGAAGAAAATATTCTTTATGCAGGTCGAATATAGTATTTGATTTACTATTTAATTCTCATCACTGCTTTAAATTTAGAAACTACATTGAAAAATATTATAATTAAATTATTTATTCAGTTTTTTTTTTCAGTTTTTTAACACGTTATCATACTTGATAACGTGTTACTATAAAACGGCAGAATTAGGATTTTTGTCTTTAAAACACGGGTGGCATGTCACACGAAATTATACGATATTTTTAAATATTAAATAAAAGATTTCCTCCTTACGCAAACAGATGTATAAAATCCAATGACGTAACTATTTCTTTAATTTTTTTTAATTTAAAATATCTTCTTAGTGCGACTTTTGCTGTTGAATTTCTTGGGGTAGTTTCTCAATATGCAGCGAATAAGCAGTAATTTTCATTTTCAAACATGAAGACTCACGTTGTTTAGTTGGTTTCTCATCTTACTTATAGCAATCTCAACTTACTTAAATCAAATTCATATTAGAATATATTTGCTCATAGAAATATGTCGATCCGAAAATCGGTAGAAGTCCAAATAAGTATGTTTTTAATTGGATGCAAGTGTCCGGTAAACAATTCCACGTGTCAAATACAATCTGATCTTGCTTTTTAAGATCTCCTATTTCAGATTCCAAGGGTAGGTTTTTGTCTTTCCAACTCCTCCGGGTCAACTTCAAGAATTCTAAATTTTGAATTCCACAAATCCTTGGTTTTCAAGTCCTCTAACTCAAGTTGAAATGCAGCCTCATCAATTCCAGCAAAAGGTGAAAAATTTAATCCGGCAGGATTAATTTCAAGTGGTTGCAATAAAAATGACATAGCCTTGTTCTTTCTAAACTCCTCAAATCTCCCATTAAATTCAGATCGCATATTTACCACAATTTCTTTGAAATAAGTTAAATTTATGGAATTATTATCAGCTTGTTTTCTTGTTGATATTTCTTCCACCAGTAGCGCACTCAGGATTTAATCTTGGAGGGGGGGCCGAGCACTCAGAATTTAACCTTGGGGGGGGGGGGGGGGGCAGAGTTGAGTAGACGTTTTGCGAATACCCACTACACATCGCATATGACCTATAACTGAGCATCTGCAGTGATCGCTAATTCATAAGTAGCACACAACATAAATAAAAAAAATAAACTTTAATTAGGAAAAGATTTTTGGAAATTTTCCTAGTGTTTTTTCGTTTTCTTTGGGGGGTGCCGGGCCCCTCCCCCCCTCTGGGTGCGCCACTGTCTTCCACGTAGGAAAATGTAATAATGTGCCTTTCTCTAAGTCTGTCGCAAACGAAATCACTTCTTCTAAAAGCAGAATTGCTGTATTTTCCTTTCCCTGTGGTTTCTTATTTAGCGTGTTTAAATGGGAAGTCATCCACCATAAAGTAGAATGTTTGTAACCAAGGAGTATCGAGTATCTTCTAACTGTGCATATTCAAGGTCTTTTGTCATCTCCAAGGCAGGTGGCAAATCGCATCAACACCACATCTCTGGAAAGCCATCTTATTCTGTTATGCAAAAGAAGATCGGAATATTCGCAATTGATTTCTTTAAGAAGTTCACAAAATTGCCGATGATGTAGCGGTCCTGCCATTATTTTGTTAACAATTTCTACAACCAAATCCATCACTAATGTTATCTCTTTTGGAAAGGTTTGTGCACAAAGTATCTCTTGATGGATTATGCAGTGAAATGAAAACACGTCATGCAAAATTTCTTTTTTAAATAAAGAATCAAAACCTTTTTTTGTACCTTTCTTGCCCGGTGCTCCATCGGTCGCAATAGATATTATTTTGTTAATATTAATACACTTACTTTTCAAGCAAGTGGTAACAGCAGATTCAATGTCTTCTCCACGAGTTTGTGCTGTAAGTGGCAGTATATCGAGTAATTCTTCCTGAGGCCCCTGAGAGTTTACGTATCTACAAATAAGTACAATCTGTGCAATGTCATCCACATCACATGATTCGTCACACGCAATGGAGAATCCTGGTGTTGAATTTAGATCTGTAACCTGATTTGTTATATCTTCTGCCATTCGTATAGTCGTCCCTTACAATCTTAGCAGATAATGGCATGTCTTATTTTTGTAATTATTTCCGCTTTGTTTTTAAAATCACAAAAGAGAAATTCGGATATTTTAATAAAACATATTTTCACATATTCGCTGTCCGTACAAGCTTTCACTCGTTTAACAACTTCTTGAGCGGCCACAAAACTAGCAATAGTTGTATTTTTTGATGCTTTTATCCATTTGGAAAACGAATATTTAGTTAGGTTTACTTTGCGTTGCAGCTCTTCTACTGCATTTTTTCTTTCATCTCTCTCAGTGGATATGCTTTGTCAAATGTATAGTGTTTATTTAAAAATGTCTTAGTATATTTGATTTTTTTTATTGTTTGAAAGCTTTTCATGGCATATTAAACACATTGGATATTCTGCTGTATTTGCTACAAATGTGGATGTTTACAAGTTTACAAGTGAATGGCTTCGGTCCATTCACTTGTAAACTCCCGATTTTCTTGTTCTATCTTTCTCTTTTTTGCTGACATTTTAAATACTATAAAAATATTTTTATGTTGTTAATATTTAATTTATGTTACAATATTCGCGTTACCTAACACAAATAAATGAAAGCACTGCAACGTCCACTACAAAACTTACTTTTTTTTAGCAAAGCGAGCAGATTTACAGTCCACACCTGCACTATATATACGAAGACAATGGGCATGTTCAGACAGGCCAGCGCTACAGGTGCTAGCCTAGCGTGAACTATTTGGTTTAATAAATTAAAACAACATAAAACATAACTTAAATAATTTTAATTGGCATGAATAATTAAAACATATTTGACATATTAGTGGGTTTATGAATTCTTGCATTATCAATGATAATCCAAGACGAATGTAAAGAAGGATTATCGCTTATGATTTCAAAGAGTTCACACATGAAAGTATTAAACTTTTCAACATCGCATGTACTATTTTCAGTTGTAAAATATCTTTGACTTAGTGTAAAATGTCCTTAATTTATTACAAATGCTATATTTAGGGACCCTGCAGAGGAAGCGGGAATAACACGTAGAAGAAGAAAGAAGTTTCTAATTTAATAAAAAACATTCATTTTGCTTTATTAAAAAATAGATCGTTTAATAACGCAATTATTCATTCAAAGAGCCGTATGCAGCTCCTGAGCCGCAGGTTGCCGACCCCTGGATTAGACCATATCTCAACTATTGTATGCAAATCTTATCACCTCTGTTTCAAGAAGATAAAACTTCAGAAACAAGATACAAAGGTTAAGGTTAATACTAGGCATTTGAAATGTCAACTATGATGCTACATTAAAGGGAGGATGATATTGAGTCAAGCTGCGGAGATGTTCTAACCAAAAATACTGGGAAGATTTACCAAAGGATTGCATGGTAAGAATAGGTCATCCTTTAAAGTTGAGGAAAGGATCGATAAAGAGGTTTTTGAATGGATAGGGTGCATTTCTATGAGGGAGAGAAGAGAATGTGAAGAAATTGATTTTAAAGATAATTTGTAATAGTGGTGTCGTAGTATGAGAATTGAGTAGTAGGAAGGATGAGATGTATTATTATAGAGGCAACTCCATGGAGTCCAAAGACATTGTGGGATACTCAATCTATCCACGCAATCTATCATACCTCTTTTTTGAACCCATTAAAAGACAAAGCACTCAACCGACTTGCAACCATTCCACTCATTCACCACTCGAAGCAAAAAATCTAGTCCTTACTAACTATACCTTTATTCAACTTCCAGGGATGACCTGTTGTTTTGATTCCTCTAGCCAAGTGCTGAAACGTTTCCCCTGCATCTATCCTATAAAATCCTTTAATCAGCTTAAATGTTTCTATCATATCCCCTCTTTTTCTCCTATCAACCAAATTCTGCAATTCACACGCACGCACGCACACACACACACACACCTTCAATCTATTGTCATAGAGAACATTCCACAGGCCACCTACTGCCGTGTCCTCATCCTCAAGTGTGGGGATGGTAATCCACATGTGAGCAATCAAGGCCTTTTAAAGAGAAATTACAACTTCCTTGTTTCTGCCTGTTAATTTGTTCTTCACTAGGAAAGTAATCTTATGGACTAATTTAGCAAAATTAGTAAAATGTCCTCTAAACTTTAACTATGTCTACCACCATCCTTAAATCTCGAGCTTCATCTATTTTCTGGAGTACAGTGCCAACAATGTGATACACAGCTTGTAATCTATTTCTTTTAAAATACATAACTACATTCATTTGTTTGCTGATGATGGTACCCATCATCAGCAAACAACTGAATATTCCCTTTCAAGTTATTTCCTATATCATTTATGTACAAAATATTTAGTATTTAGCAAAGTATAGTAGCTTCCCTCCTTTGATAAGTTTGGACTCCGTGGAGTTGTCACCTAATAAAAAAAAACTGTGGAGTTAGGTCATAATCATTAAAGCTGATATTCAAACATAAGATATTAAACTTTGTGTATACTCTATGTATGTCTATATGTGTGCACATACATAATCCTATAATGGAACATTTCAGGTTTGTTAATAACATCAAACCGGCGTACAGATGATAGGAAGCAGTATTTCATTGGAACAGTTGAATACTGGTGGTATTGCAATACAACGTGAGCTCAGTGACTTCGAGAGGTGTCATTGGCTGTCACATTGGCGTCCATGTGTGCCATTGCCACTCAACTGGAGCATCCAAAATCAATGGTTGGAGACGTGATCAACAAATGGAGACGTTCCGGCTAGTATAGGAAAACACCCAGGGCACCGGCCGAAAATGACTTACAAGGACAAGGTGGTGTTAAAATAGGTGGCACCCAAAAACCGGCTACAATCGGCACAGACCATCACAGATGGTCTGTGCAGATTCCAGAGAGTCAATAACACCATGAAGAATAATACTGTACAATAAGAGCTCCATTTACTGGGTTTTTTCATGGAAGAGCAGTAGCACACAAACTGAACATCACAACAATGAACAAGGTGGGTCATCTGGCCTGGTGCAAAGAGCATATAAGCTGGACGATTAACCAGTGGAAAATGGAACTCTGGAACAATGAATGAAGGTTCATCTGTTCCCAGTCTGATTGCAGGCTCGGAAAGCAGCCAGGCCAATGGCTGCTTTCCCAGCCTGCAATTAAAAAAAAATAATTACCACAGTGTTCTACCCACAGTGAAGTTTGCTTTGGTGTGCATTCAGCTGGATTGGAGTGTCACTACTGGTCCATGGTTCCATGAAGGTAGCTCAATACCTTGAGAAATCTGGATAATGAGGTGCTGCCTACACTGGAGTTTTTATGGAATACATCCATGTTATTATCAAGATTACAATGTGACCCATGCTGCAAAGCTGCAGCTGTTATGGAACGGTATGAAGAGATGGGTGTTATACAACTGCACTGGCCTGTGCAGAGTCCTGACATCAGCCCCATCGAACACCTATGGGACGAATTGTAGCCACGATTGAGATCCAGGGCAGTACGTCCTCAATCTGTCATTGAACTCAGTGTCACTTTAATGCAGGAATGGAGACAAATTCACCTAATGTCTACAACACATTGGTGAAAAGCCTCCCTCAAAGGGTGCAGGAGGTGATTAAAGCCAAAGTTGGATATACCTAATATTATTAGGTTTCACCTGCTGGTATCAATGGTAAATTGATAGTGTGTCCATACAATTATTAGTAGATTGTGTGTGTGTGTGTGTGTGTGTGTGTGTGTGTGTGTGTGTGTGTGTGTGTGTGTGTGTGTGTGTGTGTGTGTGTGTGTGTACACACACACACACACACGATCTCACTTTCAGTGCAGGTAGTCTGCCCAAATAATCCGTTTGAATTGGTTTTAGTTTTGTAATAAAAAATCCAATTCATACAGATTATTTAAAGTCAAGTTGTGCAGGGTTCTCACCAAATATACTGGTATGACATGTCAAACGATTGCATGGAAAAAAGAAAACAAGAGGACATTCTTTGAACTTGTGTAAAGAATCAAGAAATGTAGTTACCAACATCTTTCATAAACCTTTTCACTTCGTTTATTTTATCGATATATCAAATGTAATACAGGGTAACCAACCTTAGTAAGTTACAAAGGAGTGTAAACATTTAATAACATTTTTATTTATTAATTATTTTATGTGAACTATGGGCCACCCTGTATATTGCCCTCATATCATCTGTGCCAGGCTACCAGAAAACTTAAGTTTATTTCAAGTCTAGTCACCCACTGGAGGACATTTTTAAGCCTTTTTTCGTACAGTTCCCGAGTTAGTCGATCTCTGGCATCGGCAAGGGGATTTTTTTGTCCCATAAACTGAAGAAAATCGACTGTAGAACCCACATTATTTTAGACCGTAATAAATATATCCTCTTAGTATGGAAATTACTTCTATTGGGATTTATTGATCAAATATTTTTTTAGAACAACTATGTAATACCAACTAGTTTCACCAACTGAGGTTATTGGCATCTTCAGGGTATATAACTGATATAAGGCACTTAAAGCTAAAAACTGTTACAGACTATAAATCAACCGATTCCAATTATATTCAATAAAACAGAATGCGTTCAATATATGCATAGCGAGTGTATGATTTCACTTGTTGTTATTTAGGAACATTCTATAATTGGCACTATAATTCAGTTCAAGTATGTTTAGAGATCTAATCTAATGAGGGTCTTCCAGATCTTGGGAAAGATTAATCTTTGGTTCCTGTTAAGGTTTTGTACAGAACGGGCAACTGTTGTGGCTTCTTTAATAATTCTGGAGCGGAAAGCCTCTATGTAAGGAAAGGTGCTTTTGTCCCACACTATGATATGGTTAGTTCTTGAGAAATGAAAGGATGAACCTGATTTTTCTTCTCTGTTGTTATTAACGTCTCGAAGGTGCTCCCTTTGTCTAATCTCAAGGCTTCTTGAAGTCTGGCCGATGTAATTGAAACCGCACGAGCAGAGTATGTTGTGAATTCCAGCATATTTGAAGAAAGGATGGCCATCTTTTGGAGATCTTAAGCGTTGTCTAATCGTTTCTGTAGGTTTAAAAGTCACTCTTATTCTATGGGGTTTGAGGAGTCTTGTAACCTTATTAGAAACTGTTCCCAGGTATGTAATGATGACTGTATCGTCCCATTGTCTTTGTGGGGGTCAGAGAAAATTATCTTGTGGACGAGTCTCTGAGGGTAGCCATTCATGATGAGGTTGTTAGATATCAGAGATAATTCATCTTGGAGATCTTGTTAATCTGTTGTAATGGGGGAAGGCTCGCTTTTTTAGCATGTGTACAATGCTAAGTTTCTGAGAAATGTGGTGGGAGCTAAAGTGCAAATAACGTCCTGTATTTGTGAGTTTTCGGTAAACTAAGTGGCTGAGACGACCATTTATTTGCTTCTTAATTAGAGTGTCCAAAAATGATAATTGGTTATCTTTTTCAAGATCTAGAGTGAATTTGATTGTATGGTGTAATGAGTTGATCTTGTTCAATAGTTTTCATGGTCAAGAAAATAACCTTTTAACATATCCTGTTAGTGTTAGGCACCAAGAGATGGGCAAATCATAATGAATATCAATAACAGAACATAATGGATATCATCTTTATGCAGATGATGTTATAATCATCTGCATAAAGGATTTAATCAGGGAATCTTGCAGACTTGTGCTGAATTTATTCAGCACAAGTCTGCAAGATTCCCTGACTAAACTGAATAACCGTTTGTAATAAATTTGGTATAAAAACTAGCAATGATAAAAAGACAAAAACAATGAAGATAAACAAAAAAAATTGAAAACATCAACTATATCCTCAATGGTGAACCTATAAAACAAGTAATACATTTCAATTATTTAGGCACAATTTTTAGTGATGACAAAACTAGACAGACAACAGAATTAGTGATGATATGGTATGGTACGAAGTCAGGTAAATAAATTTATATGGAATTTTAAAAAAATTAGTCAAAACACTGAACTAGCTGAATACCACACAGTGTTCAAACCGGATTTAACTTATGGATCTGAGAGCATGGTTATAAATAAAACACTTGATCAAAGACTGGAGAGCTCTGATATGAGAGTTCTTAGGAAGATTAGTGGTATGAACAGATGGCATCAATGGCAGTATCACATTAAAAATAAGGATATTAGGAAAGAACTTGCAATTGTCAGCATTCAGGAATGTGTTAGTAGAGGTAATCTCAGGTGGTATGATCATTTAAACAGAATGGGAAAAGAAAGATTAGCAAAACAAATGTTCTTTGTCAGGTTGGCAGGAAAAAGATCCAGAGGAAGACCAACATGTAGATGAACTGATACAGTAAAAGTGCTTTAAAAGACAGAAATAAGATCTGATAATATTGGAATCTTAACAAATAACAGATTAATTTGGAGGAAAGTTGTTGATTGGAAATTAGTAATGGTATAACTTTTCTGTTATATTGTTTCATTCAGCAATCTTTCCAAGTAATTATTATCCTAAGACTACATGGACTCATATAAGAGGTCCTTTTGTCACACACACACAGCTTATCATACCTTGCCTTAAACACATTCAGATTCTCTGCAGACACCACACTATCAGACAATACATTACAATCATTCACAACTCTCCATGCAAAAAATCTGTTTATTACACTAGTAATTACATAAGACACCTAGAATATCTTTATTTTCAGTTTTCATGTAATCTTTATCATTCCTGATTCCTTTTACAGTAATCCTTCGTCCATTTCTGAGCTTTCTTTCTTTTCAATATCCTCGACATTTTGCCAGCTTTACACACTTTTTGTTTTTTTTTCATGCTGAAGTCTCTGGAATAAAAACTATATAATACTTCCATAAAAATACTTCACTAAATTATTTTATTTGCACAATGGCATTTTTCTAGCATAAGTTAGCATTATCAAAGTCCCATTAAGGACACACGCTCAACAAAGACTAGGAATGAAACAACCTCAAGAAAAGGACAGTCACGTGTGTAGAGGACAATTGTGGTAGTCTCCATGATAATCTGCGATTACTCTGAGGATGTGGCAGTGTGCCAAAATTTGGTTGGATTACACCACCATTTCTCCTGCAATTCACTGGGTTCATTGAATATGAGCTACTTTCAGGACCAGTCTCTACAAATTCAAATGGGATCTATATAGTGTTCATCATCTTGGGACAAATCAAGGACTTCCAGGATATCACAGTATTCCCTGTCAACGTAGGTCCAAATAATTTGGACAGACTGATGAACACACTGCTAAGAAGAAAAGAACATGGTATTTCCAGCATGGCTAACCTAAAAGCAGACTAGCACAACATGCATTGGATGAATAAACAATTTTATCAGGCGGATGAAAGCCAGGCTATTACATAGATCCCATTTCAGATCAAAGACTGTTCTTGAAATGGCTCATGTTCTACAGAACTCAGCAAACTGAAACAGAACCGATAGTGTAATCCTACAATTTTTTTTTTGCATATGAGAGAGGATACCACTATCACCCTCTTAATACACATAACCGTCATTCATAGTCTTTGCCGAATCTGTCTTTAAAGGGCCTTTGATAATGCTAACATGAGATGGTGAAGTGAGATTGTGTAAATTTAGTTCTTCCTTATATATATTAGGCCTAGTGGCCTGTTACAGAGCCCTCCTTAGCCCTTCTAAACCATACCCATTCTGAAGATAACGTGGTTTGTTCTATGTCTGTAGATGCATGTGTTCAGTGGGCCGGTTTGCCTGTTCTTGTGGGACAAAGAAACCTAGTTTCTGGGTGAAAAAACCCTCCTACCTCAGTATGAGACCAGCTAACTCACGTTTCATCAAAAGAGAGACAAGATAAAGGTTCCTCACATCACTGATGGGAATTAAATCCAAGTCTTTCTGACCAAAGGGCTTCTTCTATATCGACTGAGCTACGGAGGCTCTTTTTCAGTTTAGTAAATTTAGTTAATAAATTATTTATTTTCATTCTACTTCCACATAGATTTTATTCAGCCTTAAACAAGAATTGCCACTGGTATGGAAATTTGAGTATGGAAATATACATATCTGCTCCATAAATGAAAGATTCCAAGATTAACAGCTCTCAGTGTGCATGAAGGTAAGAAGACAGGAGCCTGCTTGGCAATTTTTTTTTGTAATGAACAGCTGAAGGTTATAGTCTTTGGAGACATTACAGTTAGTCTGATGCTAGACAAGAATTGGAGGAATGAGAGCAGTGAGCCCAGCAGCGCATTGTCCACGGGAGTGCCTGAAGAAGAGGTATAAGGCAGAAACTGTGTCATTGATGAGAAAGAATGGAAAATCTGCATGAAACAGAGCACTAATTAATTGGATTATCCTCTTCTGGACAGAATCGAGCAATTTCAGAGAGGTTTTGAGTATGCTATCCCAAATATGTAGGTACTAGGATTTATAAAGCACTATCAACTGTATAGACAAAAAAGTAATGCCTTGGGTGGAAAAGTAGACAGTTTCCTAGCAGATGAAGAAGCTATTAGGCAAGAGCATCTCTCAAGTCTAGCATAATGAATGTATGAGGAGTTAAGTTAATAATAGAATAAAATGGAAATTAAAGGTAATCTAAACATACCACTACCTACCAAGAAAAATATAAGTTTTTACACATCTTAAATACTAATATACTTAATTGTTGCCTTTTAAAGATGAATGGGGGGAAAAACTGTGTAAAGACAAAACAAGGAAAAATAAAATCTGTGTTGACAATAACATGGCGGATAACGTCCCATTAGAACACACTACTCCAAAAGTCAGAAATAAAAAGTTAATAATTTTCAAATAACGTAATATTTATAAAAACTTAATAGATAAAACGTTGGATAAATGTTACGAAGCCGTTACAAAATTTAAGCTTTACTTACAGCCTCAAAACATTCCAAACAAATAATTTTGTACACGTACTCTACCAATGGTTGACATTCTTTTGTTTTTCGTTGATTACGAACCATCTGGTGGCAACAAACGAGGACACACACACACAAAAAAAAAAAAAAAAGAAAGAAAAGAAAAGAAAAAGAAAAGAGACTTGAACTGATAAATATAGTCATATATATACATATAAAGAAGAGAATTCACAGCAGCTGACTATATGTATATATTATTAAGAGAGACTCCAGGGAGTCTGTGTAGCTGAGTGGATGTGGCTCTTTAATTTTATTCTTTAATCGATTTTTTTCTCCTTTTTTCGATTTTATTTTATTCTTTAATCGATTTTTTCTTGAAAGTTTTTCTTTTTTTTCCACTTGGTTAGACTGTAAATTATATATTTAGTTTAATCCTTGATCCGAGTGCAAGCAAACAAAGTTTGTGCCTGAAGTATCAAGCCTGGGGCAACTCGTAGCAAAGCTGACCAAACCTTCACATCACTTGCCTTAGTATCCTATGATGCAAAGCACCTTCTTTCGGACATGTATAATGATAATGCATTATGGGAAGGGTCACTACCCAGACCGGTGTTGACCTTTATGGAGGTCTCTCTTCAGTGGGAGGCTAGACTTGGAGGTCATACCAAGGTTGAAGCAATGCAGAAGTCATGATTACCTATACGAATTGCCAAAAAGTATCACACCTTATTATTAAATTACTCTGGATTAGAGAAAGATGTTGGAAGCTTTTTTCCACTTGGTTAGACTAGAAATTATATATTTAGTTTAATCCTTTATCCAAGTGTAAGCACACAAAATTTGTGCCTGAAGTATTTTCAGGACAGGGCAACTCGTAGCAAAGGTGGGCTGACCCTTCCCATAATGCATAGCATTAAACATGTCTGCAAGGAAATGTGCTTTGCATTATGGGATACTAAGGCAAGTGATGTGAAGCTTTGTTCACCTTTGCTATGAGTTGTCCCAGTCCTGAAGATAATTCAGGTGCAAACTTTATTTGCTTACACTTGGATAAAGGATTAAACTAAATATATAATTTATCTTTTTCTTCTGTCTGAGTAGTATAGGCTAGATAACTTTTTAAGATCTATTTCTTGTTCTCTTTTTTCCTGGTTCTTTATTCTACTTCCTATTCGGATAGCTGCCTTTTTGATATTTAATTTAAATTTTTCAAAAGCACTGATTACATTTTCATGTTTTTCGGCTTCTGCTATTATATTTTCTACTTCCATATTAAATTCATTTCCCTCTGTTAGTTTTCCATTGAATTTCCGTAATGGACAGTTACGATTAATAAAAGTTTTTAGTTTTTCTTTTGAGTAATATTGAAATTTAGCCTCAACCATTTGGTGATCATTGAATACGACTGGAGTATGTTTAACATTCCTTACAGTTATTCCTCGATGTATTGGAAGATAAATTCTGTCTATTCTACATGAATTGCCTGGAGTGAAGTGGGTGAATTCTTTATTCATCGGATATAAAATCCTGAAACCATCAGTAAGTCAAGAGTCTTTAAAGGTGTTAGTGTATTTCTTTTTGATGCTTCGGTTATTTTTTCTTGGTCAGTTAGCTTATTTTCTATAAAATTCATGTTTCCTGCTACCATGGCAATATATTTTGCAGTAGATGATGTTTCATCTGTTTCCAATTTTTTTTTTCCTGCAGGTTTTGTTGGTCCATATACATTAATAAATGTGCATACTTTGTTTTGAACTACTACTACTATATCTGTTTCTACAATTTTATGCCTTATGGGTACCTCATGAGAAAGTAACTGAATGTCTGGGTTTTATTAGAGTTATCAGCCCATCACTATAACTATTATTTGCGAATTCGTGGATTAAGATATAATAGGCAGTTATTCTTTTTTTCAAAATTTTTAATGGGTATAAGAGCAAATTTTTATTTCTTGTAGTATTATAATATCTGGAAAACATTTAAATATTTGGTTTAATAGTAAATTTTGAGCAACCTCATGATTTAGACCATTACAATTTTGGCTCGTAACTTTCATGCGTGTGTTACTTATTATTATTCGTGCAGATTGCTTTTTTCACTGCTTTTTTTTTTATTTCTTGCTTTTGTGATATTTGGAGTGACTTTTCTTTTCATCCTTCTCTTTTTTGGGTTTACAAAGGCCACTCGTTATCACTGGAGGTGTATACTTTATTCCTCTTGGCATTTTACTGTTACCAGTGGTTCCAGAAACACCCTTTGTTTCTTCATTTTTTATCAATTTAAATTATTTCAATATCCTTTTCCTGTCCATATTCTGTTTCCAGTGTGTTTATACACATTTTCTGTTGTTGTTGTTTTTTTTTTAATACTTTCTTCTGTTTTTTTTTTCTAATCTTTTCAATCTCTTGTTCAAATTCTGTTTCCAACTACAATACACGGAAATGCAAGGTGCATGGCTATGGGCGTGTTTGAAAGCTGTAGAAAATGATAAAAGCAAAAATATACTGCCTGGCTGTTCGAAAGAGACAGCAACGAAAGAAAAAGGATAAATGCTCTGCATTATGAAGGAGAAACATTGCAAGAAGGCTTACTGAAGGTGTCTCATAAACACTTTACAGCTCTATGCACAGAAAAAGAGAGTGATGCCATTGAATGAAATAAATTCGTGTCATTTTTACCCAAGATAACTAGAATGGAGGCTGAAGAGATTGATGTCCCAATTATAATATTGGAATGCAAGAAAACAATAAAGTATCTCCCAAAAGGAAAATCTCCCGGAGCAGATGGTTTAACTGGTGAATTCTACAAAAGATATTTTCAAAAGTTCGAAAACTTGTCTATGATGATTAAACAAATGCTAGAAACATAGACAAAACAAGAAAACTTCAACAATGGATACATCACCTTAAAACTAAATGTTTTCAATCCTGGAAAACTGAAGGATATAAAAAATGGAGAGGTATAACATTGTTAAATACAGATTATAAAATAATTTCAAAATTTCTCAAAAATAGAATACAGAGATTTCTACAGAAACTTGTATCGCCTAATCAAGCATGTACAATTAAAGGAAGAACTATAACAGATACCATAACACATCTTAGATGTATATACGAATACGATCAATAATACCAATAATAACAATAATAACAGACCATGCATATTACTAAGTCTAGACATCAAAAGAGCTATTGACACAGTGAGTCATGAATACATATTTGAAGTAATAAAAGAAATAGGATTTGGAGCAAGCTTCAAGAACTGGATAAATTTTTTTTTTGAAAATGCAGAAAGTCGTATAATCATAAATGAAAACTCTCCGAACCTATCCAAATCAATTGTTCCATAAGACGAAGTGACCCTCTCTCTATGGCCCCCCTCTTTGTATTAGCACTTGAACCACTAATTACAGCAACAAACATAAATAAACAAATTCAAGGAACAAATATTCATGGTGAAAGTGAAGGAAAATTTCTAGCTTATGCCGATGACATAACACTCACCCGAGAAAATGAAAAGTCTATGGAGGAAACAGTAAGAATATTAGACTCCTTTGCAAAGGCCTCAGCTCTTAATGTGAACGTCGGGAAGTCTTGCTGTTAGGTGGTCGGTGACTGAAAATAGAAACCTATAATACTGGTGGGAATGTTGATAAAAAAACTACTTGCAAGTATTTGGAATAATTTGTATTTGGAATAAATATGTATTTGGAATAAATATGTATCTGGGTCCCAATTTTTTTTCCCTAAAAAAAATTGGGACCCAGATACATATGTAGATCAATGGAAAGAGTTATATGAAGCCATATTTAAAAAATTAATAATATGAGAAATAGACATCTTTTTGTGAGAGACAAAGCTAGGATTTTCAATATGTACTTAGCCTCTCGACTGTGGTACAAAATTCATAACATTCCATACCACTGACAATGGGCAGATAAAATTCATAGGCTCTTTGCGACATGCATATGTTCGCAATATCTTCCACGAAATAGAAGTTAGAGGTCTCGTTCTAGTGAATATACATCTATAAACAGTGATAATGAGAGCTATAACTGCAGTAAGAGCATATAATAAATCGTACCACGCATACTCAAATGCTTTTCTACAAAAGTACCTTCCTGACAAAGTCATCGGATCTCTCTCTTGGATCAAAAAAAGACCCCAAGAATGTTTACTGAAATGGTTGAAGGATACCGGTTTATAGAAGAAAATAAGGCCTGTGTAGCTCAATAGAAGTGGGGTTTTCACTCTGCGATGCTTGACCGCACGAAGGAATACCTATAAGTTTGAGTCTAGTCGTTCACTGGAGGAAGTTTTCCTAAGCATTTTTAGACTGGTTTCCTAGTTAGTCGATCTCTAGCATCGGCAAGCGGAGTTTTTTTTTTTCAGAAACTCAGTTTTTGGTCCTGTAAACTCAAGAAAATCGGCCGTGGAACCCACACTATTTTCAGACATTAAAAAAACATATTGTGTTAGGGTTAGGGACCACAAGATGGCGGCATTTGTTAGCCGCCTTCTTCACTGAATAACGATTAATTAGTGATAGCCTTGGGCCCAGCTATCTCTGATTGGCTACCAGTGGACATTGAACTGCCCACTCAGTCTCCGAAAGTTAGATAGGGCTAAAACGGCCTCGCCTACTCACTATAAAGGAACAAAAAGCGTTAGCTGATTTTTTTTATTTTATTACGGCATTGAGAAGTAACTGGATACCAATTCAAGAGCAATACGTGCAAAGCATATTAGAACAATTTTTCCAATACCTCAGCATCGAGAACAAAAAAAAGGAGTGATTAAATTAAGTTCAGTCTTAAACAATGTATTTCATCTTCCAATAAGTCTGTTCTATAAAACATTTTTTTTTTAAGTTCATCATATATGCTTGCCAACCAAAATATGGGTTGTGGCAAAAGGAATACTACCATTGGATGGTCATTTAAACCTGTCAGTTGTGTAAACAGCTAGCAACATTTTACTACATGATGATTTATAGTAAAAAAGCAGAAGCAATCTGAAGTCTTGCGAAACAATGGATGCCACAGAATCAAATGAAAATCTAATATTTTGGCTAAACAAGAAAAATTAAGCAGAGTACAAACAATCATAATTATCATAACTATGTTTACTATTTGAACAATCAGATGTTAACCATATGTTTCATACAGTGGCGCACCCAGGGAGGGGACCAAGGGGGAGGAGGCCCCCCGAAAATAAAAAGTTCAAAAACACAAGAAAATTTTCCAAAATACTTTTCCAAATTAAAATTCATTTTTTTTATGTTGTGTCATGTCTTCTATTTCTATACTACTTATGAATTAGGGGTCACATAGGTCAGGGAACCACTTAGCAGCGTTTCTCATTCAATGGTCAGCGATGATGAGACAGGTGGTCCACAGTCTTAAATTAACCAAATAAATCTAAATATTTTAATTATGTATACAAAAGAAATTAAAATTGAATAAGTAAGTAAAAATTATTGAAATAAAAAGAATACTTAAAAAAAATTTCATTTCATGAACATTCTGACACTATTTTAATTTGTAGCGACGGAATGACGAGTAATAAAAGAGGGGTGAAGTGATGAACAATGTAGTTTTATTGCTTCCAACTTCCCTTGCTGTTTTGACAGATTTGAAGTGAACATCTGTTATCCACATGACCACATTTCAACCAATTGCTTATTGTTTATTAATTTTTATTGTTGAAGGTTTTCCTCCAAGGCTTATTGTATATTTATAATATATCTTCAGAAGTGCTAAGTAATACTTTGACAAAATGTGTTGTTAGTTAACCCCAGTATTTATATATTTTTCGGAAATCACGTGAGGGAAATATAAAAGCAAGCTCACAATTGAGTTGAAATTCTGTCTTCAACCGAATTCCAATAATATGATATATATATATATAAATATGATATATATATATATATATATATATATATATATATATATATATATATATATATATATATATATATATATATATATATATATATATATATCATATTATTGGAATATATATCATATATATGTTGAATATATATATATATATATATATATATATATATATATATATATGATGAATGCTGTTATGGCAGTTTCACATATTATTGGAATTCGGTTGAAGACAGTTAGAACTTCAACTCAATTGTGAGCTTGCTTTTATATTTCCCTCACGTGATTTCCGAAAAATATATAAATATATAAAGTGCAACATATGGGTGTGCTTGAGTCTATACACCATAGTTTCTGTATGAGGGGACATGTGATTCATTAATTAGTTGTTATCCCAGTTGTCTCTAATTGTACTATTTGTTGAGAAATATATTACACAGACTGCTTATACCTCATTCGCTGACATAATAAAAGTACTTGGTTTTCTTGCTTGTACAATATAGTGGCTTTTTGGGAGGGCATGATGTTTACCGTGAGAGCAAGTTGCTATCGCCCTATTCTGAACCTGTTTCAGCTTATTTTCGTTTGTGAGGTATATCCAAAACTTTTTAATTTCTTTATACTTAAAGTAAAATCAGGGGTGCGAGTTATTATTATTATTATTATTATTATTATTATTATTATTATTATTATTATTATTATTATTATTATTATTATTAT
>NC_143549.1:52915000-53005000 GCF_054136105.1 Typopeltis vanoorti | reverse complement strand
TTTATTAATCGTATTTCAGAGAGACAATACATCTCATTAATGGAAATGATTCTTTCTAAAAGCTGTGTTAGTGCATAATAACTATTCCATTTATTGTTTGTTTGCAGGAGTCTAAACTAACAGACTGGATTACTGTGCAGCTGGAAGGATTGCAAGTTTTGTCAAAAGACGCAATTGCTGTTATTTTATGCCTCATCACTGCAGTGTTGACAGAAATAATCAGTAATATGTCCATGGCCACGATTATGCTGCCCGTCGTTACCACCATGGTAAGTTTCGAATGTCAGTTTGAATTCTCTAGATTTTTATTTTTCTGATTTCTTTAGTTTATATATTTACTGATAAGTAATAGTTACGGAGTCTCCTCACTTTTTATGTTTTGATACCATTTAGTTGAAACGATCTGGGTTCAAATCCTGCCTGTGACTCAAAGAATCTTTATAGAGAATTTTTAGCTCGAGGTGAAAAGCTTCCTCCTGGAAACTCGGCCTCTAAAACAGACACATCCGCTAGAAGAACATACACATAGTTGACAGCCATAATATACAGATCGGATTATACACCCTATCAGTGCATTATTTCAAAGAAAGAAATGGTTTCAAAGAAGCCAAGTTACTGGGACCTGCAAGCGATCGAACCTAAAAGCCAAGGGAAAATGGAAATTGTAACAGTCATAACTATAGATGCATAATTGACATAATCTGATACCGCCCATGCAGGAACCCCGAAGATTTTGATGAGGGATTAAATGTCATAAATAAACTGAAAGAGGCCTTTGACATTTTAGTGCATTTCGCAGAAGAAAATGAAGTTTAAATGTTATTTATATAAATTATTTATAAATTCCATCTCTACCTCTCTTTCTGGGGGAATGCGCAAATACCGAAGTTAGGGAGTCGAGAAGAATGGAAAATAAGATTTTTACATTCTCAGATATTAAATCGATCACAGTGATAAAGCTTCATTGTATTAACATAATGCGCATATAAACTGGAGCTTTGTTTTCTTTTATTCAGGCTCTTGCTTTGAAGATTAATCCTATACTTTTCATGATGCCTGTTACGATCGCCAGCAGTTTCGCTTTCATGCTTCCCGTAGGCAATCCATCGAACGCCATTGTATTTGACAGCGATGATATGGTGACCATGGACATGGTGAGCAATTTTTGGTATAAAGTTAATTTTTATACGTAATTTCAGTAGTTCTTCGCATTCAGGACCGCATAAAATCTATTTGACTTTACTCTTTACTTATATATATATATCTGTCGTTGGAAAATTCCACGGTTTATGCATCGAGTATTTTCTACCGTTTCCCTTAAATAAGTTTCGTTATGAATAACCATAAATTGCTGGGACCTGAACATTATATATACTGTATATTGAAACTAATGGTGTATATTGGTCCAAAGCTAGGACTTATTGAATCGGGTAAGGTTAGCTGATAGTACAATGCCTGAACTTTCGAATTATCGTAGCCTTTATATCACGTTGCTGGGAATACGTATCGAAATTTCTGAGACTGGCAACCACGAGACTTTCTTTTTGTCCTGTTTCTAAAGCCAGGATTTGAATATTCTTTGCCAGTTGAATACTTCGGCCAAGTTTCTAACCGTAATTATTTCTAAAAAAAAGCTCTCTCTCTCTCTCTCTCTCTCTCTCTATATATATATATATATATATATATATATATTTTTTTTTTTTTTTTTTTTTATTTACTTGGAAAATGGAGCAAAACCAAAACCATATATATATATATACAGAGAGAGAGAGCAAAATACGTCCCGGTGTACCCTATGTCTGTAGAGTTGAGTTCTCAAGGCCGGTTTGCCTGCTTTGCGGGATGAAAACTCCCATGATAAACTTTGGAAAAAACCCTACTGTCCACGTCCAGGATCGGCTAATTTGGCTATGGCTGAGGAAGATCCTTCAGCTACTCACGTGACCGACGATATATATATATATATATAGAATCCTCAAGGGCTCACTCTAGTGAGCACGGGCATGGCGAACCCGAGGCACCTGAAGCTGGGCCACGCCTTACTTTATGTAATATACATCTGTTATATTATCTGTAGACTGGTCCATACTCTTCTTTCCCTCTGTATTTCTTTTCACCTTGCTCCTTCCCCCAATGCTATTAGCGTATTCGAGGGCTAGGGGTGATTCTGTCCTATTTACCTATTTTTTTATCTCATGCACCTGCCCACCTCCAGTTAAAAATGGTGAAGACAAATCAGAACTCTATACCGCATCGGTCGTCCCGCGGGTTACCAAGGACCGCACTGGATGTTAGGCTTCCTGGGCAGCCAGTGACAAATGGACTACAGGAGCAAGATCCACAGAACTCGAAAGTATTTACTAGGAAAAAGTGGAGCATGGCTGAAAATAGACAAGTCATGCAGTGCTTCTACAGTTCAAACCCATCAGTTAGGGGGATTTCAGAAACGAATGTTCCAACTTTGGCTTGAACGACACTCAAATTCTGAAATTTCATTCGAAAGGCTGATGCAGCAACGCAGCTTCATTATCAAGAGCAAGGTATTTAGTGAACTTGAGCTGGAAGCACTGAAACCTCAAGCTGTAAAAGGAGACCGTACTGACCCTGGAGTGACCAAGAATGTGAACGGAGAAGAACTAGATTCCAACGTGCAGAATGCTAAAAATATACAAATAGTTGAAAGGAAGCAATCAAATAAGGAACAAGAACTCGCAAGAAAAATTATCGAGCAAATGAACAGCAACCAGGAACGAGTTAGGCTCCCACTATTGAGACAAGTACCTCAACAAAAACTAAAGGAACTCCTACAAGAGGCGAATAAAGCTGCAAGGGACATTCCTACTAGAACTATTGAGCAAACGAATCAACTTATGTACTCAATAGCCTACGTCGTAACATCTGAATTAGGATATAAAACTAATGAACCCTAAAGCTGTAAGGTTCAGGAACCAAAATGGAAGCATCGACTGGAGAATAAAATTCTTAAACTCAGAGTAGACGTGAGCAATTTGAAAACAACCTTAAGGAAAAGAAGCTGAAAAACACAAAAATCCGAAATAACCTCTTAAAGAGATATAATACTGGAACACGACCTATTGATGAAGTATTAGAGGAAGTAAAACAAAAAATAGTTGCAGTTGCAGCTAAAATAAGAAGATACAGTGTACGCATTGAACAGTACAAGCAAAATTCGATGTTTCGTGCAAATCAGCACCAGTTTTACAAGAAAATTGATTGCTGCAGGAATGATAACCTTAAAGAAAACATAAACATAAATACTAGAGACAAAGACAATACACTAAAGTTTTGGAAAAATGTATGGGACAACCCTAAGAGGCACAATAACAAGGAAAAATGGATTGAACAAATTACAAATGAATCTCAAGAACGAAAAATGGACCAACTGAAAATAATAACTGAAATGGTTCAAAAGCAAGCTAAAAAAATAAAAAATTGGTCAATACCCGGGAAGGAGGAACAACATGGCTACTGGTTGAAATATCTATCAGGCTTACATGAAAGACTTGCAACCAATTTTATGATGTTTTACAAGGAAAAAGCAAAGAAGAATGGTTCACAGCAGGGAAAACGTTTTTGATCATAAAGGATAAAGAAAAAGGTCCAAACCCAGAAAACTTCCGACTAATAACCTGCCTGCCAACAACTATAAACTACTCACAGGCATACTAGCTGATAAAATATACAGCTATCTTAAAGCAAATTCTCTTCTCCCAATTGAACAAAAAGGTAACAACAAAAATTCAAGAGGCACAAAAGACCAATTGTTGATTGATAAAATGATTCTTAAAAATTGCAAACGTAGAAACCCAACCTTCATATGGCTTGGATAGATTATAAAAAAGCGTTTGATTCGATGCCTCATAGTTGGATTTTAAAATGCACAGAACTATTCGGTATTAGCGAAAACGTCCAAAAATATTTGCAATCCAGTATGAAAAACTGGAAAACAACGTTGGTTATAAATAGAGAAGAAATTGGGGAGGTAAACATAAAAAGGGGCATCTTTCAAGGAGACTCATTATCTCTTCTATTGTTTATTTTGTCATTGATCCCCTTAACTAGAATTTTAAATAAAACTGCTCATGGTTATCAAAGTGCGCAAAAGAGTGTAAAGATATCTCACCTTTTATACATGGACGATCTGAAGTTGTATGCAAAATCAAACAATGAACTCGGATCGTTGCTTAACACTGTGCACATATTCAGTCAAGTTATATCAATGGATTTTGGCTTAGACAAACGTGCAATTGCTGGAATAGCAAGAGGAAAGGTTGAAGATACGAACGAAATCGAGCTGCTCAATGGTGAAATAATCAAGGCAATAAAATTCGAAGACAGCTACAAATATTTGGGAATTTTAGAAGCTTCACAAATTCTGCACAAGATCAAAGAAAGAATTAGAGCAGAATACATAAGACGATTAAGAAAACTCCTTAAGTCAATGCTTAATGCTGGAAATTTGATAAAAGCAATTAATACCTGGGCCATACCTGTTCTGAGATATTCAGCAGGCATTTTTGAATGGACCCAGCTAGAGATGGAAGATTTAGATCGAAAAACTCGAAAATTAATGACAATGCACCATGCCCTCAATCCTCGCAGAGACATTGATAGGCTGTATCTATCACGCAAAAAAGGAGGTAGAGGATTTTTACAAGTGAAGCAAGTTATTGAAGAAGAAAAACGAAATTTAAATGATTATCTGCAGCAAACAACGGAAAAATTTCTAATTCAGGTAAGGAAAGAGGGTTCATTTAAACATATGGAGACAAAATTGGAATACAAAACCAACCAAGTAAAAGTGAGAACTGAAAGATGGAAAAAATAAGGCATTGCATGGAAAATACCTTCACAGCATAGAGAACAGCGCTGACAGAAACTTTACCTGGCAATGGTTGAGAAATGGAGCACTAAAGAAGAAACAGAATCGGTAATTTTTGCAGCACAAGAACAGGCCATTAAAACCAAGGTTATGAAGGCAAAAATACAAAATATTCAAGAAGACAGTAAATGTAGATTGTGCAAAGAAAAGGAAGAAACGGTAGACCACATTATAAGTGGATGCAGCAAAATCGCACAAATTGAGTACCATAAAAGGCATGATAACGTAGCTAAGATAATACACTGGCATTTATGTAAAAAGTATGGGTTTGAAGTATCTAAAGGCTATTGGAAGCATAAAGTTCACCAGAAAGTGGTTAAGAATGAAAAAGCTAAAATGCTCTGGGATTTCAAAATCCAGACTGACAAAAGCTTGGAATGTAACACACCCGATATGACAGTGGTTGAAAAAAGTGAAAACAAGGGTGTTAAGTTTATTGAAATATCAGTACCAGGAGATAGTCGGATTGACAACAAAGAATATGAAAAAATTACAAAATATCGCGATTTGCAAATCGAAGTTGCACGAATCTGGCAAAAGAACACGAAAGTTGTTCCCATAATAATAGGTGCTTTAGGCACCATCCCTAAAACATTGAAGAAACATCTAGAAGCACTCGAGTTAGATGGATTAAAAATTGGGTAGCTACAAAAGGCCGCTTTGTTCGGCACAGCTTTCATTTTCAGAAAGTATTTCCACAACTGCTAGGCCCTTGGATAGGGCTCGAATTAGTGGAATATAACGGGCCTTTTCTTAACACTCAGGAAGCAAATCAAGCTTGGATGAATATTATATATATATATATATATATATATATATATATATATATATATATATATATATATATATATATATATATATATATATATATATATATATAAATGTAGAAAGTATTTTACCTTGGGTATAATAAATGTTAATGATACCAAGCTATTTTAAACCTGGTTTTACTCCATTTCCCAAGTAAGCAAACAGACAAACAAGTCAAGTTTGCGCTGCAAGTGTTGCAAGTCTTGCATATCCTGCACGTAGTGCAAGACCAAGGCAACTCATGGTAAAAGTAGAATAAGCTCACATCACTAATCTTAATATTTACCGTTAATGCAAAGCACATCGCCTGGAGGAGATGTATGATGTTTTGTATTAAAGGCAAGGGGGCCACTACGGTCTAGGTAGTGACATACAAAACGTCATACATCTCCTCCTGGAGATGTGTTTTGTATTAAGGGTAAATATTAAGATTAGTGATCAGAGCCTATTCTTCTTTTACCGTGAGTTGCCTTGGTCTTGCACTACGTGTAGGATCAGCTAGACTTGCAACACTTGCAGGCGCAAACTTGAATTGTTTGTCTGTTTGCTTACTTGGGAAATGGAGTAAAACCAGGTTTAAAATAGCTTGGTATCATTAACATTTATTATACCCAAGGTAAAATACTTTCTACACACACACACACACACACACACACACACACACACACACACACACACACACACACACACACACACACACACACACACACACACACACACACACACACACACAGATATATATATATAAATATATATATATATACAGAGAGAAAGAGAGAGAGAGAGCTTTTTTTTAGAAATATATATATATATATATATGTAGAAAGTATTTTACCTTGGGTATAATAAATGTTAAGAATACCAAGCAATTTTTAAACCTGGTTTTACTCCATTTCCCAAGTAAGCAAATAGACAAATAAGTCAAGTTTGCGCCTGCAAGTGATGCAAGTCTAGCTGATCCTACACAAGACCAAGGCAACTCGGTAAAGGTGGTATGAGCTCTGATCACTAATCTTTATATTTACTCTTAATGCCAAAACACATCTCCAAGAAGGAGATGCATGATGTTTTGTATTAAAGGCAACAGGCCACTACCCAGACCGGTTTCGACCTTTATTGAGGTCTCATCAGTGGGAGCTAGGCTAGAAATACCAAGATTTAGTAATACAGAGCTCATAAGTATTTTACCAGAACAAGTTGCCATAAGGTGTTTTAACCTTATTAAATAAAAATCTCTGGGGTATATATATATATATATATATATATATATATATATATATATATATATATATATAGAGAGAGAGAGAGAGAGAGAGAGAGAGAAAAGAAAATGTACCTCATCAGCTTCCTTAAATCTGATGACACTTCACATCAGCCATGGGACTTCTCGATACTCATGAATTTACTATAACAGTTTTACAGGGTATGTTTATTTATTTATTTATTCTCATTTGGTTCCCCCTCTTTTTCTCCCGTCCCCGTTTTGGGGGAGATGAGCCCTCCTAATTAAGTACTTTTTATATGGTGACTGACGCTCTTATCCCAGACTCATTGATAATTTCTGTACTTCTTTCGTCTGCTACAAGCCAACTGTTTCATCTCATACTACACTTCCTTTTATTGTTCCTGAATTAGCAATGTATTTCCATGTGTAAACATTTATTCATTTAAATCTGTTAACATCGAATTAAGATATTTAGAATATTAAGAAGTGCTTACCGTGGCAGGTATTTGTTAATATCTGGGCAGGTTCCATCTAAATCAGTGCGTCTCTGGAGCGAAATGTGTGACCACATCAAAAGTCCTTACTATGAGTAGTAAGAGGGGTCTAACTGGACCAAAAATCTTAAAATCTCCCAAGTACAATAATCTATAATCTGCATTGGAGAGAAAAAATAAAGTTTCAAAATGAAGTTTAAAACGATTATTTCTAAGTTTCATTACGAACTGGGAAATGAGCTTCAATTGAAATAATTTCGTCAAGTTCATTAAACGAACACCCTCAGAAATATTTCACACAGTTGTTTGTCTGATGTTGTAGCTTAAAATGACATTTTAGGCCATAAAGCGCATTGGTATTTTAAAACCGAGTCTTAAACAGCGTCTTTATTATCGCAGTGCAAGTCATTTATATTATGTTTGAAGAACTGAAAGAAGAAATAATCTTTACGAGGATTTAGAAATGTGTGTGTGGGGGGGGGGATGGAATCTCCCAATCTTATTTTTCGATTTGGAAAATAACACGTCTCTTTTCACAAAGATATCGGTTTCTTCATTTATCGTATCGAGCTACACTGATTCTTCATAGCATGGGATTTATGTGTATAATGAATCCATTATACACATAAATCCCACATCTGTGTATATCTGAGGTATATTATTTCACAGGTGCCTCCATCCACTGAGAAGGCTCTTCGCGAGAGACACAAACCTTCCACACAATATCTATCATACCTCTCATTGAGAGACAAAGCACTTAAAACCGACTCTGGTAACTCATTAACCGCTCCTTAAGCGAAAAAATCTAGTTCTCACACTCTTACTCAATTTCAAGAGATGACGACTTGATCTGTTTCCTCTAGTCTAGTGTTGAAAAATTTCCTCTGGATCATTCCTATAAAACTCTTTTAGTAACTAAGATGTTTCTACCATATCCCTCTCTTTCCGTCTACGAAACAATTTTTTACAAACCACAAACCTGCAATCTATCAACATTGGGAGCTCTCAGAGGATCCAGAGGCACCAATTGCTGACCATATTGGTGCTTCTGGATCCTCTCTACCACTTCTTCATTCCTGAGAAAAATATGTTGAGTTTCTACACTCACTGCATATCAGTTCCGTAGATGATGGTTGAAGTCAAACCGTTTTCTTACATCAGCAATTCAGCATCATAGCAGGCTGCCAAGTGATGTGTCACTATCAGCCATTTTGTCAGAGAAGCTTGAGGATGTTTAACACGCATGTGCTGAATGCGTGTTTCATTGTATGTCAGATTAATATCGCAGTCATCATATACAGTATTCCCAATGTATTGGGCGTACTTTAGTACTAGCTCCATATAGTATGCACACGAGAACAGAAGTCGTACCACGTTACATTGATTAGCGAAATGCTTTTGTCAAGAAAAGTGGAGGCACATGTAAATTGTCGATGAGTAATCTTATCATTGACAAGCGAAATGTTTAATGTTGGCTACCTCGAAACTTAATCAAGAAATACATATATCTCGATAGATGTGGAGATGACATGGTTTTCGTTGGCCGGAAGCAGGGTGGGTGTACACCAATTTTCCAAAGTTAGGACTACAACCGTTGCACCTCCTCCCTTTTGGGAATGAAAGGCATTAGAAGATATATTGTATTTATTTATACGTTCAGAATGAAAGAGAGGTATTAACTGTTAAAATAATAGCACTGGAACTCAATTGAGAAAGAGAGAGAGAGAGAGAGAGAGAAAGAATGATTAATTCTGACCGCAAATTACACTGAAAAAACTTTAAAGAGATTTTTCCTAAAGTTGACTCTCTGTGGAAGTCTCTATTTTTGTTCTTATTAACAATGGTTTGTTTTGTTTGTATTTGAAATACTATACTTGTTAAATGCATTTTAATAACTAAAATAATTTATTCTTTAAAACTTTCAGGCCAAACCTGGACTTTTAGTGAAGATAGCGTGCTGTGCTGTGGAGCTGTTAATGATCAACAGTCTTGGAAAAGTTGTCTTCACTCTGGATACCTTTCCAGAATGGGCAAACAGCACCATTAAAGGATTATAGTATATGTGGTGCGAAAACTAGTGTGAATGACACCATAAGTGAAAATGCTGAAAAATGAGAACATAAAGAATAAACGTGATTGAGGATAAATTATATTCGGAAATGGAGAGATGAGGACTACTAGTCCCTGATTCTAATCATTTATAAGGCACTCATCACAGTATATTTAATAACTTCCAAGTTCTTAATGAAATAAAAAAATCCACTTTTAGTATACGAAAGCGATATTTTTTACAAATGTATACGATTTTACAGTTGCTGCTATATTCCTGTGACCAACTTCTCTCTCTACCTCGGATATAGCATGTAGATGTATGTATCACAATGAACAGAATCATCCAAGAATGAAATATTGACTTTTAATTTCAAGAATACACTTTAACTGCCAAGTGAATAACTTATACACTACTGGATTTGTTTTTCAAACAGTATTTAATATAAAGATATGTATATGTAATTGCTATATGAATTTATGTTTTGTATAAATGTTTTTTGTTTTATAACACTAACAAATCGGAAGATTTTCTTATGCTCCTAATAATGGTGACAGAAATGTGATGAAAAATACTTTTAATAATCATGAAAGTTACTATATTTTCTTAATTATCGTAAATTCGTAAAAATGTTTTAACTAAATGATTACTGTAAAATTAATTATTTTTTTATCTTCTGTTATCGATTCAAAAAATTGAAATATTTATTGTATTTATTTAGAAAATTGCAATGCAGCGATATGTGATATCGAAGTAGTTGCTTATCTCCATCTAGTGAGAATATTCAACACTATACCAAATACCATGAATCTTGTTATTTATCAAATTCTATATTTTTAAAGGTATTTTTTATTTAACTCTTATGAAAGAAAAGCTTACATTCTTGTTACACTTAATTTTAGTTTTTAATGAGTTGTATTTTTAATATGTAAATATCGAATACATGTATTCATTCGGAAATTACTAGGACCAAATAAGTTTGCCATTTTACGGTTTTGTAAAATAGCAAGAAATTCACTCGCCATAAACCCCGACCTAATAATTATACATTACACAATAATTCATCTACGAAAACAAAACTTGACAAACAAATACTCCAGTAAATGCAGAAATAATAAGTTACATATTTTGAAAGGGATTCCCACCGCCTGGAGACCATCGTACATAACGATATACATTTGTGTCCTCATATAAGTGAATTACAAAAGCAAAATTCATCAGCAAAGTAATAATATTTTTACAAATATATTTTGAACAAATATTTTTAACTGAAAAAAAAAACATCGTTTTTTTTATAAGAAAAAAGTTCTGTCTAAATTTATCCCTCCCTGTGATAAAATATATTTTTCCAGCTCTCCGTTCTCTAAAAGAATAACCTCACTTAAGGATGACTTCAAGAAGTAGAGAGAAAAAAAAGACTGTAAATTTCTTTTGAAATAGATGTGATTTTTTTTCTTTTATTCCTCGATGGTGTTTTGCTGTGTACTATATTCGTTTACGAAATAAAGAAAATATATGTTATACGTATATTGACTTTTAGATCATCAGGTGGTACGCTTTTATGGAATTTTTATAAAGAAATACAGTTTTCAAATTCTGTATAATATTTTTTACTTATTATGGAAAATAGCTAGAACTTGTAGAAAAACCCATTTTTCATAAATAAAGACATATGTTTTATTTTTATGTAAGTGAATCACATGCAAGAAAGGTTTGCTAAGCTATAACACATTTACTACCGTAGTCAGGAAAAATATTGGATAAACTGGATATTCTTTCTTTCTTTTTTTTCTTAAACTTGGTACTGTTTCAAGAGACTTCAGGCCAATAAGAAGCGGGGCAGTAGTTTTATACCCACGAAAACAGTCGACAACTTAGACATTTTCAAATATTAATATCAATGTAATGAATGTTGGTGAGCCTCCGTAGCTCAATCAGTATAGACCAGTGTTTCCCAACCTTTTTTGATGGCGCAGACCTCCTGTAGCGAATGTTAATATGTCGCGGACCCCCTGTAGCGAATGTTAATTCACCGCGGTCCCCATAATATCCAAAATGGAATTTTTTTATATTTTACATATCATAAACTTGAAGTAATAAATTACAATTTGACAACACTAAATGTGTCATTTATGATAATGCAATACTGTTATAAATGGAGATATTCGGAAGAATATGAACATATCAATTAGGCCAGGTGTGAACAACAGGTGTAAGCAACACGATAAGATAAAGTCTAATGAAAATAAACTATCCCACTGATTCCATTTGATTTACTCGCGGACCACAGTTTGGGAAACACTGGTATTGACAAAGCCCTTTTGTCGGAAAGACCTGGGTTCGATTCCCGTCAGTGACGAGAGGAGCCTTTATCTGGTCTCTTTTGACTGAAGATGAGTTTGTCGGTCTCATAGGTCTCATTTGAGTGACGGAAAACCCGAAAACTTGGGTTTTTCGTCCCTCAAAAAAAAAAGACAAACTGACCAGTAGAACACACGGAATTTACAGACAAGAATACATAGAGGCATAGGGATAACCACCTAATCTTCGTATTACGGTTCCAAGGATACTTGGAAGGCTATGGGCAGTTAAGTGACTGTTAAAGCCACTAATGGATGGAATGGAATGGAATGAATGTTGGTAAATGTCTTTAGTTGGTATACTGTTTTCAAACACATAGATTGGTGAGCGATAGGCTATTCTGCAGAGAACGATTCTAACACGCTGATTAGGCGTTGACACTATCTATTCTGCAAACAGGTAAATTATTAACAGAATACTAGCCTCTTTGTAACTCGGAGAGGTTTGAACTTGAATGTACGTTCCTAGAAGTATCAAAAACTTTCCATGAATGCTGACTCAAGTAAATTCAAATACATTAACTATTTATCACAATTTCTTCTGTCTCTTCATCCTCGAACAGTTTGATAAAAATTTATTCACAACACTTTCATTCAATTAAGAATAGATTGAATAAGAATATTCAAACAGTCTTGAAAAGTATCCAAGAATTTTTGATTCATTTTCTAAAATTTCTTATTTATTTATTTATTTTGGTTTCTGTTATACTATTCTTTATTGTATTTATCTTGTATATACAGTTGAATTTTATTGTAACGAGCACGAAAATAATAAGATCACACGTGTAATGTGAAACAAGCCATAACGATTTTACCTGACGCATATTTTCAAACAATTGTTCACTTTTATAAAACGTTTAACACCATCACGATGTGCAAGACGTCGAATAGCTAGTTTGCTAATTCCCTGAATATTATCTGGAAGAACTTTACGATGACGTTTAGCACCTCTTTTTCTAAGACCTTTCCCCCCTTTACCACGATCTGACATTGTAAGTAGATTGTCGCAACGTACCTGCAAACAACAGAATGCTGCTGGCAAGCGAAGTGAAAAAACGCAGAACGCAGAAGAACATTACCGTTGTTTGGTACCTAGAAAGCAATGAAGGAAAAAAATTATGAGCTTTTAGCTGGCCCTGTGAGAGCAGAAGGGTTACATATCTTCACTTGATATTAAAATGGCTTTAGGTCTTTTATGATTGCTGAGGTCTTTTTCATTGTAGTTTGCAGCTTGCTGTACCCGTTGGTTAAGGTGTGTAGTAGTCTTTGAAAAGAACTTTACTGCTACAGAGCATAAAATGAGGAGTTATATAAAAGGATATTTGTGTTCCGGTGAATCTGAACATTTCTGACCAACCATGGGGCATTTAGCATCATTCGTAAACATTTGTTTTGTACTCGTTGTAATTTAAGTATATCATCATTAGAAGTATGGCTCCAAGCTGGGGAGGCATATGTAATTATAGGACCAATCACCATCTGGTAGAGCAGCAGTTTGTTTCTTGTGTTTAATTTGCTGTGTCTATTAATCGAGACTTTAAGTTGGGCGATTGATTTAGATACTTGGCACATATGTTCCTAATATGGCTGTTGTAGGCATAATCTTTTGTCTAGTAGTAGTATTCCGAGGTATTTGGCTTTAGAATGCCAAGGAATTTTGGTAATAAACAGAACGGCATCCCCTTTGGGAGATGCTAATCTTTTAGTGAAGAGTATTGCTATACTTTTCTGAGAGTTTACTTGCATTCTCCAATCCGAAAACCATTCTTCTAGTTTCAAAATGCTATCTTGAAGTTTTTTGGTTACAAGGTGTGGATGAAGTGTGGATGATGAGGTGTGGATGTAGATGTCATGGCTAAAACTGCCATGTTATCTGCATAAAGGGCCATAATGGATGAGAAGGGGTTATGTGGGATATCTGCCATGTAGATAGAGAATAGAATCGGGGCCAATAAGTATCCTTGTAGAAATCCAGCAAAAACTCAACTTTGGGTTCAGACTGCATCATTTCTCTTGACTTGCATCTTTCTATTCGTGAGATATCGTCGGTCGACTGAGCAATTCAGATATAGGCTTTTTATGTCCGCTTCCTGCTCTGCAGATGAAGTTGGTCTTTCCATCTTAGTCTTGGACGTCCACGGTCTCTTCTTCCTGTAGGTTTATATTTATATCCTAGCTAGTTTGGGAATCCTATTGTTTTTCATCCTTTCTATGTGGTGTAGACAATTTTGCTGATATTCTTTTATTTCTTGTACGATGTTCTTTGTATCTAATTGTTCTATTATTTCTCTGTTTTTCTTTTTATCTAATCTAGAGTCCCATGAGAGGTCTTAGAAACTTCACCTGTGCTGCTTCCAATCTTTGTCTGTTTCTTTGTTTTAGCATCCAGGTTTCAATTCCAAATTTGAGAGATGGTTTAGAGGTCATATTATGTAATCTTAATTGAGTTTATTTTGTAATTTGTTTTCCAAAATTTCTTTTAATTATGCCATTCATTCTGTTGTAAATTTGTAGTCTTGCTTCCAATTGTGAATCAGTATTGTATTGAGAGATTATATTTCCTAAGTATTTGAAACTTGTTCTATTATTTTATTGTTGAGCATAATTTTGCATTTTGAATGGTCTTTCTATACATTGTCATGGCTTTTATTTTTGTTTCAGATATTTTCATTTTAAATATATTTGCTATTTCATTTAGGTTAGTTGCAATTTGGGGTTTATCTTCTGAATTTGAAATTAGTACTTGATCATCTGTATAAAGTATTATATTTAGCTGTTTATTATTTGTTAGTTTAATTCCATCTTGGACAGTTGTTTTCCATTCTTTCAGGATTCTGTTTATATAAATGTTTAATAGGATTGAATATAACCCGCAACCTTGTCTTACTTCTTTGTTTATAGTTATAGATTCTGATAATGTTCTACCTGAAAATTTGATGCACATTTTTCTATATTTTTCTGTATATTTCTCTGTATAGACGTTTTATTGCTTTAATTAATTTAGGAGGTATTTTATCGTTTTGTAATATTTTCCAGAGCAGATTTCTGTTCAAGTTACCATATGCCTTTTCGTAGTCAATAAATCGAAGAAAAGTGGACAGGTTAAATTCTTTTCTTTTTTTTTCTGTGATCTGTTGCATTATGAAAGAGGCATCTGTGCATCCTCTCCCTCTTCTAAAACCACATTGTTCTTCTAAATAATTTTGTGTATGTTTAATTGGTCTGTTCTTTAAAATATTCGCATATAGTTTAGATGCTGTTATTAAGAGAGTAATGCCTCTGTAATTTCCACATTTGTCCTTGGAACCTTTTTTGTGAATATTTATTACTACTTCAGTTTCGCATTCTTTTGGGAGCTTTTGATATTTCCTGATATTATTGAAGATTTTAAGTAGGTTTTCTTTTAAGCTATTATTTGCATATTTAAAGAGGTCAACACTTATTCCATCCAGGCCGGAGCTTTTTCTGTTTCTTGAGTTTTTTAATTTTTTTTCTAATTCTTCCATTATTATTTCTTCTGTACTTTCCTATATAAATTAATATCTTCAATTTTGTGAATTTTGTGATTGTTTTGTATTTCTTGTTTTTCATTCCACAATATTTTATAGTGTTCTATTCAATCATCTTTAGAAATTAGATCATTTTTTAATTGGTCACTTTCTGCTGTTTGTAATTGCCTGAAAATTTTATACCCTATTCTTTGTGGTCCAGTGATATCTTGCTCTAATGATTTAACATATTTACTCCAATCCTCTCTGCGTATAACTCTTGGAAAGCTTTCTGACTTCAGCCCGTAATTTCTTATATTGTATATAGTCAGCAGTGTTTTTATTTTTCAGATAGATTTTAAAAGTCTATTTTTTTCTTTCGATTGATTCCTTTAAGTCATCATTTCAAGTTCTGAGCCTTTTTTTTGTTTTTCCTTGATTTGTATCCTAAACTTTCTTCTGCTGCTTTTAGTATATTTCCTTTATATTTTCCCAGTCGGTTTTAATATTGTTTGTGGTTGGTTTTATTTTATCTCTTATTCTGCTTTTATATAAGTTTCTAATACTCTCCTGTACTAGGAGGTGAATTTTAAATTGTTTATTAGATGTTGGTTCGTTATCTTTTTTCCTTTTGAAGTATGTGGTTCTTTTTATGAATTCAAATCTGCTTTCAACTAACATGGGATCACTATCAATTTAGCTCCCTCTTAAAATCCTTGTATCCATTATATTATTATTTACTTTGTTGTTAATAATAATGTAATATATTATTGATTTTGTTCCCATGTGTACTTATGTATATTTTTATGCCTGAAGAAAGTACTGCTGATTTTAGATTGTTAAATATTCAGAAGTCACTTAATAAAATTCCATTTTTATTGATTACCGATTCTCCATCTGATCCTATTATTGGGTTACTTCCCACTCTAGCGTTGAAATTTCCCATCAAGATTGTTGCTTCATGTTTATCTGTTTCATTAATACATTCCTGAAGGTTTCCATAAAATTCTTCGTCTCTTCCTCTTTTCCATCTACTGGTGCATAAATTCTGAAAATATCGAATGTTTGATTCATAATTTTCACTCTAACTTTGATTATTCTGCCTGATACCCAAGTATAATCTAACGTTTTGTTTTTTCATTTTTTATTCATCCGAATTGCAACCCCAGATGAAGCTTATTTTTTTTCCAGAACTCTAGAGATGATTATAACATAATCTTCCAGAATTTGAGAGCCCTTCTTTTCCTTTTTAGTCATATCACTGTTTCTACTTTTAGGTCCTCTGTTCAGCTCACCAATTTTGTGTGTGATTCCAAGGAAATTCCAAGTAGCTCTTTTTAATTTTTTAAAGTTAAGTCTCTGTCCATTAACCGGGTCATTCCGTTTAAATCCATCCTATTTTTCATCTTCAGAGCTTTGCATGTAATTTGAAATTTTACCCGGATAGGCTACAAACTTTTCGCAGGGTGAGGTCGGTGGTGGGACTGCCATCTTAAGGCCTCCGAACCTGCCTTTTGGTAGGAAAAGCTGCTTTTGGGATGGAAAATGTTTTTTCGATCCCAAAAGGATCGAACAAAAGATGGAAAAAACATAGTATAATAGTTCAAATTAAGTCGATATTGAATACCACATTATTTCTTAGCCGAATAAGAAACTCAAAGATAGAAAATCTATATAAGAGTTTCATGCCGAATACAGAAACTATAAAGGTTCGGCGAGTCCAAGCATAAGCCAACAGGCAGTGCAAGCTAGGGAAACTCGTAGTAAAGGTGGAGCAAGCTCCAATCATTCTCCTTAGTATTTTCCCATAAATGTAAAACACATCTCCTAAGAGATGTATGCTGTTATACATTATGGGAGAAGGTCACTACCCAGACCGGTTGCGACCTTTATCGAGGTCTCATCAGTGAGTACCTAGACCCAGATGTAAATACTAAGGCTGCACTGATGAAGTTACTCTCTTACTATACGAGTTGAAACTTTTGTCTCAGTTATTGAAGAGGTGCACCATTTAATTTACTGAGATAAAGAGCCAAAAGGCTTCTCTTCGGCGATGCAAAATTACCTGTTGGCTTATGCTTGGACTCGCCGAACCTTTATAGTTTCTGTATTCGGCATAAAACTCTTAGATAGATTTTCCATCTTTGAGTTTCTTATTCGGCAAGAAATAATGTGATATTCAATATCCACTAAATTTCAATAATTTTGTGTCGCCGAAGTGAAGCCTTTTGGCTCTTTATCTCAGTAATTTAAATGGTGCACCTCTTGCCAACTTGTATAGTAAGAGAGTAACTTCATCACTGCAACCATAGTATTTACATCTAGGTCTACCTACTCACTGATGAGACCCCAATGATGGTTGAATCCGGTGTGGGATTGGCTTTTAGAGGCTCCGCCTCGGGGTAGGTTTTTGCCTGTCTCTGAGTGGGGCTACCGCTGAGATTATGGCTCTGCTTGGTGGTGTGTGTGTGTGGGGGGGGTGAGCCTGCAACTGGGTAGAGCCAATGCTGAGAAGTTCTCGGTGACGGAGTGAGCCTGTCACTGAGTGGAACAACACGGAGATGGACGATCTTTCGGGAACGCCTAATTTTTAGAACCCGATTCACGTATAAAAAAGGGTTGAAACCGGTGCGGGAATGATTTGGCTCTGAGAGGGTCCGCTTGGAGGTAGGTTTTGCCTGTCTTTGAGTGGGGCCACCGCTGAAATTATGGCTCTACTTGGTGGTGGGGGTGAGCCTGCCACTGGGTGGAACAACGCCTAGATGGACGATCTTTCGGGATCGCCTAATTTTTAGAGTCCGCTTCACCTATACATAGGTCGAAACCGGTGCGTGGCAGATCTGGCTCTGAGAGGCTCCTCTTGGAGGTAGGCTTTTGCCTGTCTGTGAGTGGGACCACCGCTGAGATTATGGTTCTGCTTGGTGGCAGAGTAGTTCTTCTGGGTGATGGGGTGTGCCTGTCAATGAGTCGAACAACGCTGATTTGGGCGATCTTTCGGGATAGTCTTATTTTTAGAGCCCGCTTCACCTATATAAAGTTCGAAACCGGTCTGGAAAGTGACCTTCTACCATAATATATAATAGCATACATCTTTTAATAGATGTGTTTTACATTTATGGGAAAATACTGGCTGTGATTGGATCTTGCACCACCTTTACTACGAGTTGCTCCAGCTTTCACTACCTGTTGGCTTATGCTTGGACTCGCCGAACCTTTATAATTTCTATATTCGGCAGAAACTCTTAGATTTTCTATCTTTGAGTTTCTTATTCAGCTAAAACATAATGTGGTATTCAATAACCACATAACTTGAATAATTTTGCATCGCCGAAGTGAAGCCTTCTGGCTCTTTATCTCAATAGTATAATAGGAATGATTCCCCCCTCCCAGCCCTCCACTACTCTAATAGCAGTGGGGGAAAGGAGCCAGAGGAACAACAAGAAAGAAAAAAAAAAGATTAGGGGCCGGTCTACAGATAATATACAGATGTATATTACATGAAGTAACGCACGGTCCAGCATCAGGTACCTCGTGTTTGCCGCTTCCGTACTCACTAAAGTGAGCCCTTGAGGGATTTGTGAGATATAATTTGATTAATTGTATCAGCTTCAATGGTAAGTTGTAGATGATAAGTTTATAGAGCAGTCCGTAGTGCCAAATTTTGTCAAAATCCTTTGCCATGTTAATGAATACAGCATCAGTGTGTTGTTTTCAATTGAATCCCGTGGTGGCGTGTTTCATCAGCCTATGGATTTGTTGGATGGTGCTATGATTTCGATGAAAGCCAAATTTTTCTTGTGGAATAATGTTTAGATTGCCTACTGAATCTTGGAATCTGGAGAGGATGAATTTTCCAGCAATTTTTCCTAAATTTGATAGCAATGGGGTGATAATTTTGAGTTGGATGTGAATCTATTCCTGACTTTTAAACTGGGACAATGTTAGCAATTTCCCAAGAGGGAGGAAAATATTGCATTATGAGGAGTGAATTTATAATGTTAGGAAGATGTACAATAGCTTGCTGGGTAATACTTTGATAACTTTGTTTGTATTGCCATCAGGACCTGGAAGGTTTGTATTCTTGAGCTGCTTGTGGATTCCCTAAATTTCCGCTGCTGAGATAGGGAATGATTGAGAGAGTTATTGGCAATTTGTTTTGGTGTGCGTCTAACTTAGCGATGAACCTTATATACGAGGGTGGTGTGAAAAGTTCTCGGCCTAACAACGAAAAACAATTTATAATTTCAAAATTATTTTTATTTTTCCACATAATCTCCTTAAGACGAATACATTTTTCCAGCGATGGTCCAGCGCCATTATCCCATCCCTGTAGTGGTTCTCAGTAAGATCTGCAAAATACCCTTCCACAGCTGCAATCATCTCTTGATTCAAAGAAAAACGCGGAGCAGCGAGGAAGAATTTTAATTTTGGAAAGAGACAGAAGTCAGAGGGAGCCAAATTTGGATGTTGCAACAATTCATAGTGCAGATCCCTTAATTTTACCATTGCCAAAACACCTTTGTGAACATGTGCAATGTTCTGATGAAAGACGTTTTTCTTCTTCTGCAAACCCGGTCTTTTCACAGGGATTTTTTCGCTTACTCTGGTTAAGAGATCGGAATAATATTCCCCTATTATTCTTTTACCCTTTTCAAGATAATTAATAAACAAAGTGCCTTTAGCATCCCAAAACACCGATGCCATGACCTTTCCTGCTGATGGAACCGACTTTCTCTTCTTTAGCCCATAAACTTTTATGAACTTCGAATGAATTTTTTTGGGCGTTAAACCTTCTTTTACAAAGAATTTTATAACCTCACGATACTCAATTTTATCCATTTCAAAGGATACAGACAACACATTTGCTTCAGACAGTTGTATAAAACAAACTATTTGATAGAATCACGTGCAATTTCAAATGGATGCTTATGACAGATGTACCAACTTAGAAAAAAAATCTTGCCAATAGCCAACTATGGTCGAGGCCGAGAACCTTTCAGACTGCCCTCGTAACTTATATGAGGGACTGAATTGCTTGTTTCAAATTCCTTGTTATAGCGTCTGCTTTTTCAGTGTGCACTGGATCCTGATTTGATTGGATAGGGGAAAAACATTTACTTTGTTTCTGAGATTTATTAAGAGCTTCCAAATGGAATGATCTGCAGGGGTAACAGATGATAACCTATTTTCCCATTGTGGATTTCTGCGATTTTTGGGAGCATCTCTAACAGCTATTCAGTTTGTTAAAGATTTTTTGTCTTGGGGAGCGCAGGGTTATGATATATTTCCCTTGCTTTGTTTTTCTCTCTTATTAAATTCATGACATCTTCTGAAGACGATTGGGCTTGAGGGCAGCTGCAGTATTGGTGACTGCTGATAGAGCTTTATTGATTTGGTTTGTGAGATATTTTATTGCTATATCAACTTCTTCCTTTGATCTTATACAGGGACCAGGGCCAATGTATTCAGGAAGAACTTTAGATATTTTTTTCCCTAAGCTCTATAAGAGTGTGTGTGTGGGGGGGGGGGGGAACAGTTGTTCTTGTTTTCCTAGATGAAGGAAAATAGGATTATGGTCTGACGATAGTTCGTTTAATTTTCTGAGGCTGTATTGATATTGAATAGTCTGTAAAATTGCGCCATTAGGACTGTAATGAGTCGGCTCGGTGGGACCTGTCACAACAGCGAAGTTAAATCCTGTGTAACTGAAAATGATGCGGCCGTTCTTATTGGTCAATTTGGCATTTGAAGATGGATTTGGAATTCAGATCCCCAGCGAGCGATGATAATGGACTCCCTAACGCCAAGAATGGCATCCAAATAAGAAAATAGCAAAGTTCTTGTCGGTGAGTTGTAGGCAGCATAATTTTAAATTTACCAGCTGTGTTGGTGTGAACTTCAATGTCTGCGAACTCCAGATTAGTTTCTGATAGATGTTGGAATTGATGGGTTTCATTTATTAAAATAATATCTGGGTGATATCTCTGTGAGAATTCTTGGAATTCTAAGATCTTGCTAGTTAGGCTGTTGGCATTCCAAGCTAACATCCACGGCGAATCCGGGAGATGTCTATTTCTGATCATGTAGTGAGTGCTGTTAGAATATAATGTGTTTCTTGAAGGAATCTTTTTGTAGAATTTAGTGATGGGTTGGATTTAGTAAAATCTTGAAGCATGTTAGTAAGAGAAGCTGTAATGATTGCAGCCAGGTTCGGATGCGATTGTGATTGGTCTTAATCCTGGTGCGTTACCTTCAACGGGCAAGCCACGTCGGCATAGGTTCTGTCCTGGCGGTAGTTTTCCACTCTGTTTACTTCTACCTGATCAAGTGGAGATTCTACTTTCTTTTGTTGAGTGTCGTGATGTTGGGGAAACTCTAATTCCGTTACCTGAATGTGAGGCTGACGGATGTACTGACCATGTTTTTACTGTCCCTGTCCTTTGGGTAGCAGATGTATCCCTATAATTGGCCGGATGAGGGCCACTGCAGTCGGTACATTTGGCAGGGGTCGTTTTAGGCTTGGTGCAGGTGTTTGTGAGGTGGCTTTTATCACATTTCAGACACTTATAGTCCGCCTTGCACAGTCTTTAAGCATACCCATATTTTTGACATCTATGGCACTGACCCGATGAAGCTGCTTTTCATAGAGGTTCAAGTGTGATCTTGAATCCACTGATCGATGTCGGATCATATATGTTTTGCAGAAGTTCTGAATCTCCACAAGAACTAGTGGCATCAGACTTTTGTCAACACGTAACATTCTGCTGACCTTTACTGGTGGAAGTCCATGGTAGCAGAGACCTGCTGCTATGTCCTCAGTGTTATCTTCTGTCACACCTCGGAGCACACCCTTCAAATTTCTCTCAGAGCTGAGAGAGAATATATGATATTGGATATACGGAGCATAAATGGTTTTAGTTAAGTGACGAAAATCACCCACTGTTGCGGACTGAATTTTGATGCCCTCATTGAGTTTACATACTCAATGTAAACTTCTCCCCCCCTCGTCTCCCTCATGATTGCTACCGGAGTCACCCACTTGTTCTTCTCCCATAGGATTATCGGCGGCACCTTCTCTTTAGGAGAACTAGAAGGATCATCATTAAGGATGTCATCCTTGCATATTTCTTCGGGTCTGCGCTTCTTGCCCGCGTGAACTTCCTTGAAATCTGTTGTGGGTGGGGAAACCACCAAATTAATCTTTTCGTCCTCTGGTCCTATGTCTTCTCCTTCACTACTTGTCATGGAATATAGGTTTTAGAAAAACCAGGCCATTCCTTATCAAATCTTTCTAAGAGCTTTTTAAGTAGCTCAAAAGCAAGTTTCTTGTGAAGACTTTGGATTAATTATCGGTATCTCGATTATTCATTCTAAATGACTTAACCTGTGTATCTGCTAATACTTCTTCCAGATAGTCAACATTCTAATATCACAATTTATAAGAAGAAAAAAAAACATAATTCAGTGTTTCATCATAATCCAACTTACTGCCAGAAGTGTTCTTTCCCACTATCATTGAAGTGACAAATACGAAAATGGAACATTTCTGATTCAGAGGGTGAAGCTTACTGCTTTTTATACTCCCCGCTCTCTGATACCTGGAAAACAATGATGAGAAAAAATTATGAGCATTTAGCTCGCTGATTGAGGGCGGGGGGGGGGTTACAAAGCATTATTGAATATTAAAATAGCTTTAGGTCTTTTATGCTTGTAGAGTTGTTTTTCATTGTAGTTTGCAGCTTCTTATACCAGTTCCTTAGAGTGTATAGTCGTTTTCAAGAACTTTGCTGCTGGACAGTCTAAGAATGAGGAGGTACATGGAATATTTGTGTCCCTATGACTAAACATTTCCGACGAACGATGGAGCATTTAGTATCATTCGTAAACATTTGTTTTGAGCTCATTGCAATTTAAGAATATTAACATTGGAGTTATAGCTCCAAGCTGGACAGGCATATGTTGTTATAGAACGAACCACTATCTGGTAGAGTAACAGTTGGTTTCTCGTGTTTTTAATTTGACGTGTCTATTAATCAAGGGGTAGAGATGGGCGATGGCCTTATATACTTTTGCACACATGTCCTAATACTGTTGGTGAAGCTTAATCGTTTATCTAGCAGTACTGCAAGATATTTGGTTTTTACTTGCCATGGAAGTTTGGTATTAAACAAAACGATGTCCATCTATACACTTCAGTAGAAGATTAGCATCGTCAATCTTCTACTGAACTGTATAGATGTAATTCTCTGTGGGTTAACTTCCAAACTCCAGTCACAAAAAATGTTCTAGTTATAGAATATAATCCTGAAGTTTTTGGTGACATGGTGTGAATGAAGTGATCTACCTAATACAGCTATGTCATCTGCGTCAAGGGTAATAATGGATGACATGGGATATGCGGAATATCTACCATGCAGATTGAAAATAGAATCGGGTTCTGGTATTTAGCTTGCTGTTCTTTTTATTAGAGGGTAAAGTTGTGCGATGGCTTTAGATGACTTAGTGCACGAGGCTTTAGATGACTTATTGCACGAGGCTTTGATGTGTGAGTTGAAGGTTAATCTTTTGTCCAGTATTACCCCAAGAGATTTTGTTTCTGCTTGCCAAGGAATTTGGGTGTTGAATAGGTAAAGTTCCCCTTTGGAGATACAAATCTTCTGGTGAAAAGCATCGCAATACGCTTTTGGGGATTCATTTGTAATCTCCATTTAGATCATCATTGTTCAAGTTTTAGTAGATTTTCTAGCAGCCTTTGGTGAAGAGATCTGGTTGTAGAGATCTGGCCAGTAAAGCAGTGCCATCCGTATATATCGAGAATAAGATCAGTGCCAGTAGGGACCCTTGTGGAACTCCTGCTGAGATCTATCGCTGATTTGAAAATTTTACGTTTATTTTGATTTGTGTGTGTCCACCTTACTAATTCATACTGGAGGTATGAATTAGTAAGGTGGACTATTCTTAATGGTATGCCTGTTGAGATTAGTTAATGTAGTAATCCGAAGTGCCATATCGCTATGTCGAGGAAGACTGCTCAAATGTGCTGATGCCAATGCTTTGTAGCAGGTGGTGATGTATTCACTTAGCCTATGAATTTGTTGAGTAGTAGTGTAATGTTGACGAAAGCCAAACTGTTCCTTTGGAAGGATATTTAACTCATTTACTAACTGAGGCTTGGAGTTTGGAGAGAATGATGTTTTCGGCAATTTTGCCTAATTTTGAGATCAGGCTGATGTGTCGATCGCTTTCAAGCAGGTGTGGATCTTTACCACTGATTTAAACACTGGGATCACATCTGCGGTTTTCCAATAGGAGGGAAAATATTTGAATCTGAGCATGGCGATAATTATTATGGTGAGATGTACAACTGTTCATCTGGGCAGCAGTTTAATAATTCGATTCGTAATGCCATCAGAACCAGGACCTTGTTTATTCTTTAGCTTCTTTATGACTTCGTAGATTTCCGCTGGTGAGATGGTTGCAAGTTGGTTGTAGCAGGTATCCGGGAGTTTCACTAGGTATCTGATATGGCGGTGGATTTTGTAGACATGATTTATATCCAAGTCCTTGTATTCACGGCTGCACTGTTTTTCTAGATTTCTTGCTATCTTTTCTGTTTTCTGCGTCCGTGTGTACGAGGCCCTGGTCTGACTTGAGTGGTGAAGAGATCTGCTTTTGTTTCTGAGGTTTCTTAATATTTTCCAGATGGAGTGTTCGTCAGGTGATGTAGAGCCTAGCTTGACTTCCCATGTTTCATTCCTATGAGCACTAAGTGCTTCTCTAACTTCATTGTTCAGCTTGGTGAGGATCTTTTTGTCTTGAGGGGGGCCCGGGTGTTATGTTACCTTTTTCTTGCTTTGTTTTTATCCCTAATTAAATTCATGATATCTTCAGGTAGTCGATTCCGCTTAAAGTGGTTGTAGTAACGGTGACAGAATTTAAGGCAGTGTTGATTTGCTGGGTCACATTTTTGACTGCATTTTTAATTTATTTTTCGGAGCTGATGTGAGAGACGGGTCCAATGTGTTCCGGTAGTACTTTTGGTAACTTTTTCCCTGAAATGAAGGAGTGGGGGCTAGCCGGCAGTTGTTCTTGATTTCTCAGCTGGAGCAGCATTGGGTTGTGGTCGGATGTCAGCTCGTTTAAAGAGAAATATTAGGCTACACTGTAGCTTAATATTTTGCAGGACAGCAATGTCAAGTATGTCTGCTGTGCCTACGTACTGTGATCTATTGGTTCAATGGGGCCTGCCGCCACTGTATAGTTTGAACTGGAATAGCTGAAGAGGGTGTGGCTGTTTGTTGGTAGTTTTACTGTTCCATGCAGGGTGTTTCACATTTAGGTCACCGGCAATGATGATTTGTTCTCTATTTTCCAGGAGGGCATTCAGATTTAAATATTGTAGATTCTTTGATGTTGGTTGTAGGCTGAATAAAGTTTTAATTTCCCAGCTGCGGTTGTGGGTACTGCTATTCCTGTGAGCTCTAGATTTCTGGTTGAGGGGGTTGGTGACAGAGTGGTGATTGATGTAGTTTTTTTATGAAAATGGCAGTGCCACCGCCTCTGTAGTTTAGTCTCTCGTTTCTGTGGAGGAGGTATCCTCTACGTTTGGAGTTGATTGCTGGTCTTAAGTGAGATTCATTTATGAGGATAATGTCTTGGTTATATCTTACTGCGAATTCCTTTAGTTCCAGAACCTTGAGTTTCTTGTAGAAATCTTTTTCTGTAGTCCGACGAGTCGGATTAGATTTGCAAAAGTACTGAAGCATATTTGCGAGGGAGTTTCTAATGACGGTTGCTAAATTTGGGTGGTATTGTTACCGAGGGGACCTTTGCTGAGCGGACTACGTCTGCGTGTGTCTTCGTCTGCCGACTGTGGTTTGCTCCGATCGGGACTTCTGATTCCGTCAATTGGTTCTCTATCATATATTGTCGACCTCTGGTGGTTTGAGCAGCGTGGGCTACTTCTACTGGTTTTTGTAGAGTAATAGAGGAGGCAGATCGTCAGTTTTTGGATGTTGCATACATCCTTTGTAAAGTGTGGCCATAAAATAACTTTCCTTCTTTGGAAGCATCTGTAGCTAAAACCAATAAACGTAATGAGTACAAATTTTATATTGAGACTTTTGAAGGCATGGGGAGATGATTTCCTTGAAAAAATGATTTAGTACCAAAGTCGCCGACAGGGAAAATTTTGGCGCTGGCGGGGACGAAAACGAGCGGATATTACATTAAAGGTAGATACAATGGAATAATAACATTTCTGTGGAGTTGTGGGGATATTTGAAATCCGTTGTGTATGTTGGTGGCGTTTCCAACTTGCATGTCTTGAAAGAGAACATAAAACGGGCTGTTATGAACATCCAGTCCGACTCCTTATGCCCAGTTGTAGAACATGTCACACACCGGATGCAATTTGTTGTACACAAGAAAGGTCAGCACATTGAAAATCGTATATGTGGTCCAGGGGACCCTGATTCTGATGAATAAAACATTATTTCCTGTGAGTTCAATCACTACATTAATTTCTGTGTCTCTCGCAAGTTGTTGTTTTAGTTTAATTATTATTAATATTATTATCATTGTAAAGCGCCACATATGCTGGAATGACTGACGCGGCTGTCGCGTACACCGTCGAAATGTTATTATTCAATTTTATCTGCCTTTGATGTAATTATCCGTTTGTATTCGGCTCTATCAGTATCAAAATCTTCCCTATCGGCGATTTTTGGTACTAAATCTTTTTTTCGCGGAAATCATCTCCCCAAGCCTTCAAAAGTCTCAATATAAAATTTGGACTCATTCCGTTTATTGGCTTTAGCTACAGATGCCTCCACAGAGGGAAAGTTATTTTATTGCCACCCTGTAGTTTGCTGGGAGAAGCCCCCCCCCCTGCAATTTACACATTTAACCCAGTGGATTTTGGCTTGGTACAGTTGTTTGTGGGATGGCTCTCTCACCGCTTTTTAAACATTTATATTCAGTTTTATATAATCTCTGGGCATGACTTACTTTTGACACCTGTGGCACTGTCCTTATGAGGCCCTTTTCCTTAGTGGTTCCTGGCTGAATTTTGGCCCACAAGTTGATGTTAGGTCTTATATGGTTTTATATGCGTGGTGGATCTCGACTAAGACAAGGGCATCGGACTTTTGTCAGCTATGGTCATTCTGCTGACCTTGATGGGTGGTTTTATTCTGTATAGCGGTGATCGGCGGCTATGTCTTCTGTATGTGTTCTGATACTCCACGGAGTAGCAGAACACATACAGAACACATACACATACCTTCAGGCTTCTGTCCCAGTCGAGGGTGAAGATGTAGCGTTGAACCTTTGGTGTCTAGCTCCTTTGTGAGTCTTCGGTAGTCCATTATATTGGGGGGCTGCATTTTGATGCCGTCGTCTAAATTCTTAGCTGCTGCGTATGCTATCTGTAGACTAACCATGGTGGCCCTTAGTTCCATCCACCTGCTCTTTTCTCTCAGGATAATTGGGGACACTTTCTCTTTAGCTGAAGCAGGGGAGTCAGTGTTGTGTCCGTCTTCGTCCATTTCTTCATCCGTGGTTGGGTCTGTAGTCTGTGTTTTTCGTTTTTTCCGAGTGTGGGTCTCAACTTGATCCTGGGGGTGTGGAGAACACTACCAAGTCCAATTTTTCCTCTGTGTTAGCAGTATCCTCGCTTTCTTCATCGTCCTTGGTTGTGGAGTTGAGGTTCAAGTGTCCTGGCCATTCCACTTCAAACGTTTTGAGTAGTTTTATTAGTAGGCTTAGCACTAGTCCTCTGTCCAGTGTCTCTATCAGGGCGTCGGTGTCTATTCCTTTCATTGTTAAGTCTAGTAGGTGTTGATAGTGGGAGGGAGTTCAGGACCTGCCTTTTCCCTTTCTTCCACCAGGTGTAGACCGACAGTTGAAATCTCCTTCGGTGGAAGACAACTGACGGGCACAGGGTAGGGAACAGGAGAGGGCCTGTGAAACTTTCCTCAAAAAGCCGAAAGCTTACCTTTGTCTTTACAATTTTCAGAATCGACCTCAGGAATTCAGAAATCCTTGAACTGCTGTGTGAAGAATAAACTATTCGTCAGAATTAATTATCAAGGTGGACGGTCATAATCACTCCTCCTCATATCACTCACTAACCATCACCAGATCCTAACCCATTGAAAAATCTTTAACGATTAACATTTCTGGCATAAAGCAAAATACTTTTCATACTCCCAGTTATCTGATATGGAAACGGTGAGTGGAAAAATTTATGAGCTAATTGCTCGACCTGAGCGGGCTTGAAGATTAAACATCAGGATTGGAGTTTAAGATAGCTTTTGGTCTTTTATGTTTGAAGTCATTTGTTGCGTTGTAATTTGCAGCTAGTTGAACCAATTTGTTGGTGTGTACAGATAATTTGAAAAGAACTTTGTTGCTATAGTCTGCAGGAGAGTATAAAATATAGGGACATCCGTGTCCCTATGGAGTTGCACATTTCTTACGAACCATGGTGCATTTAAAATAATTCGTAGCATTAATTTTGTAAACGTTGTAACTTGAGAATGTTAGTATCAGTGGTATGGCTCCAAGCCGAAAGTGAGTATAGGACGAACCATCAGTTTGTAGATAAGTAATTGGATTCTGGTGTTCATCTTACTGTTCCTGTTAATCAGAGGATAGAGCTGGGCAATGACTTTTGATGTCTTTACACAGAGAGTCTTGATATGGCAGCTGAAAGTCAGCCTTTTGTCCAACAGCACACCAAGATATTTGTTCTCTGTTTGACACGGGATTTTTGTGTTGAATAGGAAGATGTCTCCTTTAGGAAGCATCGGTCTTCTGGAGAATACCATAGCTATGCTCTTCTAGGGGGTTCACTTGCAGTCTCCATTTGGCGAACCATTTTTCAATCAGTAGTAGGTTTTCTTGCAGTTTCTTGATGGCAAGATGTGACTGTAGAGATATGACTAATATTGCTGTGTCATCAGCGTAAAGGGCTTTGATACATGAAATGGATTGTGTGGGATATCACACATATATGGAAACAATTAACAATTAACAAAGCAGCTAACAATTTTGTGCTCCTAGCATCCCGAATTGATAAAGATGGTTATTGCACTGAAGAAGTTAGAAGAAGATTATTACTCGGAACGAAAGCAATGACAAATCTAAACAAGATCTTAAAAGATAAAGATATTAGCCTCACAACAAAAATCAGAATCGTGAAAGCAATAGCATTCCCTGTGATATACTTTATGGATGTGAAAGTAGGAAAGAGTGAAAGAAGGAAGACAGATGCATTTGAATTATTGGTTTGCAGACGCTTACTAAGAATACCAAGGACTGCAAAGCAAACCAATAAATCAGTGATAAACAGAATAAAGCCAGATTGCTCCCTCATTATCCAAGCAAATGACAATCTGGAGAAAATAATGATACTTGCTAAATTTGAGGAATCAGGAGAAGAGGAAGACCAAGAATTAGATGGGTGGATGGAGTTAAAGAAGGAATGGAGCGCGCTTGGAAATTCTGAAAGGCATGGTCAGGACAGATCTGAATGGAGAACATATGTTCATGGAATCTCAAGGAGTCGAAAAGGACTCGATAGAATATAACATAACATAAAAATATGGAAAACAGAATTGGTGCCAGTAAGAATCTTATGGGACTCCAGCCAAAATGCGTTTCTGTGCAGATACCGTGCCGCCAATCTTAATTCATACGCCTGTCAAAAAGGCATGATTTAATTAAGTGAACCATTTCCAATGATATTCCAGTTGAGATCATTTTATGTAGTAGTCCATAATGCCAAATTTTAAGGAAAACGATCCCAGTGCATTGATGCCAATTGAATCCTGTGGTTATGTATTCGACTAGTCTATGCATCTGTTGTGTGGTACTATGGAATTAACGGAACCCAAACTGCTCATTGGGAAGAGTGTTTAACTTGTGTACGGAGGATTGGAATCTGGTAAGAATAACATTCTCTGAAATCTTACCCAGATTTGAGATGGGTCTGATTGGTCTGTAACTTTGAGGCAGGTGCAGGTATTTTCTGGTCTTATGGATTGGAATTATATCTGCCACCTTCCAGCAAGAAGGTAAATGTCTGAAACGGAGGATGAAATTTATTATGTTGGTAAAATGGACAATAGCTGTACGTGGTAGAAGCGATATCACCTCGTTGGTGATGTGTGTGCAATTTGATTTGAAGATATTTCAGAAGATTTTAATTCTAGACTTCACTCACAAGGTGGATCTTGAAGATGTGATTGAAGTCTAGATGGTCATATGAGGGGTTACATTGCTTATCTAAATTTTCTGCTATTGCTTCGGCTTTATCTGTATCGGTGTGGATGAGGCCTAGATCCGTTTGGAGAGGGGGAAATATTTGTTTTTGATCTTTCTGATTAAGTTCCAAATGGAGTGATTGTCAGGAATGATAGAAGTAAATTTTTCTTCCCAATGTTGACTTCTATGTGCTTTAAAGACATCTCTCACTGTAGAGTTGAGTTTGTTTAGGATTCGTTTGTCTTGTGATGCATGAATATTGTGAAATCTTTTTCTGGCTTTATTTTCTCCTTCATCAGGTTCACGATATCTTCTTGGAAGTGATTAGGCTTTTCTCTACTCCAGCAACCACACTATAGTTGCTGGAGGAGTGAATGCTGTAAAGGCTGCGTTAATTTGTAGAGTCAGATCTTTAATAGCTGCTTCGATTTTATCTTTGGATTTTATAAGCGGAACAACGAGACCAATATGTTTCGATAGTATTTTGGTCAACTTTTCCCATGATATGAATGACTGTTGGGGGGGGGGAGACAGTTTTCCTTGGTTTCCCAACTGTAGCAATACTGATTTGTAAACAGAAGAAAGATCATTAATTGTCATTCAACTGTACTGGAGTCTCACATTCTGCAGAATGACTATATCCAAGATATCAGCCCTGCCATACGTACATTATGATGGGTAGGTTCAGTGGGACCTACCAAAACAACATTGTTGGATCCTGAGTAGTCAGCAGGTATGCGTCAGGTCCGTTTTTATTGGTAGTTCGACTGTTCCATGAGGGATGCTTAGCGTTTAAGTCACCGGCAATGATGATAGGCTCTCTGATTCCCACGATGGCGTATAAATCTGAGGAGAGTAATGATTTTTGTGAAGGATTGTATGCTGATGCAATCGGATTTTGCACTCTCCCCAAGTATGGAAGATGCTACATCCCAAGACAGCAGTTATCATAACTTGGAAACAGACACAGAGTTCCAAATGGTCAAAAAGCAGAGGAAAATCTCCACTAATGTGGAAGAACCCAAAACAACAAGGATAGAAGCACTCAATTGTTCTAAAGAAAATACACCACCAGTAATATCAAGGGATAAAGAAAATGGATCCCTGTCTCGTCAGCTCTCAGAGAACAAAACCTTATTCTCACGGGCCAGAAACGCAGATGAGGGAGTTAAAATACAACCCACCACTGTCTCGGATTACAGACAGATGACGAGATTTATGGACAATGCTAACGTCCCATATCACACCTTCACTTTACCCTGCGAAAAGTACAGGAAGGTAGTTCTAGGTGGGATAGCTGAAGGTATCACTCCTGAAGATGTGATCACTGATCTCTCCAGACAGGGCCTGTCCCCCAGTAAAAGTGAGCAGGATATTCAGATCTGATAAAAGATCAATGCCTTTGATGCTGATGGAAATAAGCAATACACAAAAGCAGATCTATGAACTGACAGTAGTATGCGGACTCAAGATTTCAACTGAGCCTCTGAGGACTAGGGTATCTGCAAGACAGTGTCATAGATGCCAAAAGTTTCTACATGCCCAAAAATTATGTAAGGCAGCCTTCAGGCACTTGAAGTGCGGCAAGGATCACCAGACCATAACATGCACCGAACCACGCACAACTCCAGAATGCTGTGCAAACTGCCTACGATCTCACCCCGCCAACTACAAGGGATGCCTTTCCAATCCAAAAAATCGAGGACCAACAAAAGTCAATCTTCCTCCTCCACATAACAACGTTTTAAGCAACCAAACAGATCGTCCTCCAGTCCGAAACACCTCGTCTTCAACCTCATAGGAAGGCACAACGATGACCAAAACATATGCTGAAGCTGCTAGAACTAAGCCTCCTACATCTCTCGAGCTAGAAAACTCCCATTTAATATCCGTTTTAACAGCCACACTTACCACCATGCTGAAATAATTCAGCAAGACATGCAATTCACCATGTCTCAGAAAGAGATTCCTGCAAGGCACTCAAAACATTATAACAGCCCCCTGTCATGAGTAATATATTCAAACCAAAAGCTCTTAAGATAATGGCATGGAATGCAAATGGAATGATGAACAAGGTCTTGGAATTTCAATAATTTGCACCTCGCCTCAGTGCTGATATCATCTTGATTGGTGAAACACACCTAAAACCAAATAATAACCCAAAAATACTTGGACACACTGTGTACAGAAACGACAGAATTGGCACAAGAGGTGGAGGCACAGCCATATATATTAACAGTTATTTGAAGCATAATACAATAGACAAGCCCAAAACAGTAACCCTAGAGGTGACTGGTGTGGAGGGAATACCTTCAATGCTGTGAGTATCAAGATATATGCTGCTTATAACATTCCGAGCATTCCACTGCTGACAACAGATCTGGACTCTATAATTGGTCCAAATGACCCCATAATAATAGCAGGAGATCTCAACTCTAAACACACAGCAGCTTGGTACAGCACTTCAATCAACACCAAAGGCCACACACTATTCAACTTTGCAATGCTCAACACTGTTGATGCGGCCTCTCCTACCGCGCCTACCCACTTCAGCCCTTCAGGTAGCTCGGATGTACAAAACATTGTCATCTTTAAAAATATAAGATACCAATTCAAATTAAAATCGGTTAATGAATTATATTCTGACCACAGTCCCATAGTGCTTAATATAGGTTCATCAGATCAATTCCCTCCTCTGCACACATTCTTACCATGGGACAAGTTAGCCAAGGTTCTTCCTGATCATATTGGTCCGGTGCCCAATATCAGTAAAAAGGAAGAGATAGACTCAGCAATAAATAACTTAACAATACAAATTCAGAAAGCAATAGAATCGGTCAGACAATCCACTGTCTTCCACACAACGAACTGTTTCCCTGAAGAAATCATGGAGCTAATCAGGTAAAAAAATACAGCCAGAAAGAGATACCACAATAGAAGATCCCCACAAGATAAAACAGTATTGATCAATCTAAAACGAAGCTCCGGGAAGCTCTTCAAAAAACAAAGAAACCATCAATTGGAAACCAAATTGGCTAACAACAATACTGAAGATCATTCTGTGTGGAAATTCTTAAGAGCAATCCCCACTAAAAAGCAACTCATACCCCTATACAAACCAAGAAAGGGACAGTTCACAAAGATGTAGAGAAAGCCGAAGCACTAGTAGATAACCTAGAATCTCAGTGCAATCCATCTTATACAAATCTAAATATCAACCTTATGTACAAGATTCCATCGTCATGTTAGGACAAACTTAAGACAGAACACTGTTAACGCCGAACATATCACTCCTACAAATCCGGCAGAAATGATAAATACCATCTCCCATCTAAACAGTAAAAAAGCTCCAGGACTGTATGGCATAACTTACAGAATAGCAAAACTACTTTCAAGAAAGGCCATAGTCCATCTTGTCAACATTACAAATGCCATCTTCAGAATCCAGCATTTCCCTACTACATGGAAAACAGCCACCATCATGCCACTGAAGAAGCCAGGAAAAAATCCTCACCTTCCCGAAAGCTACAGATCCATAAGCCTATTGACCAACCAGCCTCAGAAAGGTGACAGAGAAAGTGATCCTCTCAATATTCCAAGCAGAAACGGATAAGTTAGGAATTTTGCCTAATGAACAGTTCGACTTTCGTAGGACCCATAGTACAGCTCAACAAGTGCACTGGCTGGTAGAAATCATTATTAAAATTTCAACTGGAAACTCAATACTGCTACCATCTTCATCGACGCAGAGAAGGTGATTGACAAAGTATAGTATGACATCAAGGCCTTCTCTACAACGTGATAAAATTTAACTTGCCAGTCAAGTTAATAAAAATAATACATTCTTACCTGAAAGATATATGCAGATCAGGGTTGGCGAAACGGTTTCGACCAGACGTAGGATCTCGAAAGGCCTACCTCGGGGATCTCTTCTGGCACCTCTCCTGTTCTCAATCTATGTAGAGGACATCCCTCTGAACCCAAGAACAACATTCACTGCATTATATGCAGATGATACTGCACTGATGGCAAGATCACTAAGCCCAAAACTGGCAACTAAAAGACCCCAAACATTTTAGAAAAGTGGATGGCAGACTGGAGAATCCAAGTTAACCTCCAGAAAATCTCAGCTATATTGTTTACTAGAAAGAAAATCCATACCATAGAGAATATTTATTTATTGGGAGTTAAGATTCCATGAGTGACTGAAGCTATATATCTCGGAGTGATTCTTGATAGTAAACTACTATTCAGTAAACATATTAGTTACATTACCTCAAAGACGTCCAAAGGCTTAGCACAGCTCTACCCTATGATCAACATACAATGTAAGCTAAACCCGCAAACAAAATGAACAATTTACAACATGGTAATTCCACCGATCATCACTTACGCATCACGAGCGTGGAGCCACACCGCGAATTCAAACATTCTAAAACTTCAGAGATTACAGAATAAGTGCCTGAGGATGATAATGAATGCCTCTTGATTTATAAGAAACACCCAGATCCATAGAGAAGTTAATATCCCTTATATCTCTTCCCTTCTCCTAAATCTAGATGAGAAGTTCTTTACCATGACAAGTAACCATCCAAACCCGTTAATCAAGGAAGTCTCGGAATATATAATAAAGCAGAAGGACAAAAATATAAAAGACCAAAGTCTATATTAAATTCAACTGAACACAGCTAACTTCACTGCCCTCAATGGGCGAGTATATAGCTCACAAACACTCCATTCAAAGTACTTTCATTACAAGACAAAGAGGAATATGAAAAGCAATTTTGCTTCACCCATCTAGCCAGAAATGTTAATGTTAATGCTTTTTCAATTAAGTCGATCGTTGGCTTTTGATGTGACGAACGTATTATTTTAGACTGAGCCTGATTAATTTGTTTACAAGGTTTTTCACAAAACACGCATTGCACTGGTGCAGACACAGTTTGTTTCCTACTGTCTCCCCCTCTGCATGAAACATGCAAGAGGTCGAATGGCCGAGAAGCTCCACTCGCAATGAGGACCAGTGGTGGATTTGTGGTTTTATTTCGAGAGATAGGATTTCAATCTGTGGTGAAGTGATTTCGTGGCACTCCTTTTCCCTACTATAGGACAGCTAGTTGTATTTTATTGCAAGTAGACACCTGAAACTGTCTAGGGATTTGCTAGTGGACCCTTAAGTCCACAGGATTACTTGCAAGTTGTTCGGGACACCTGAGCTACCTCTGTTCTCTATTCTAATTACAAATTAAGCCAAAACATGGACACTCCCTATGATGAGCTAGACTTCAAACAGCTTTGGCAGTATTAAAGCATGTAGCTGGCCTGTTGCAAAGGAAATGTACAGGAAAGGTAGCAATATACCAAGCAACAGAGGTTGAATCCGAGGAATACCAATCCCTTGATCCTCTCCCCAGCACTTCTCAAGATAACATCACGGAGGTTAAGTCGCCAGTTATCGAACCAGCCCCTTGATGACTCAGATGACTCTACAGATTATCAGGTTGTCAGCAGAAAAAAGAACAAAAAAAGCAGTCGCCAGCTGCAGAACCTGAAATAATACCTCCCTTGGATAGAACAGCTCCAACGGATTTAACTGCGCAAACTCATGAAAGAATAGGGACTGATTCCAGTGACGCAAAGAGAGGATTCCAACAGTAATTTTGACAACAAAAGAAATATGGTCTTCCATTACAGAGATGATGAAGAATACAAACCTCAAAATGACATCAGCCAAGAATATAGATGAAGGAATTCGGATTCAACCAGAAGGAACTTCGGACTACCGTCGGATCATTAGACATATGGACGAACTGAAAGTTTCATATCACATGTTTCAGCTTAAGAATGAACAAAATCTGAAAGTAGTCATCAGAGGTCTGGCTGAAACCATACTAGCTGAATAAATAGCTACTTACCTCAGATCACAAGGCCTACAGCCAATTAAGATTTCGCACATGTACCGTGCAGACAAACGTCCCATGTCCCTGTTTTTAATTGAAATTAGTACAGATCAGAGAAAAATATATGACCCTGAAAACTGTCTGCAAACTGGTGATTAAGACAGAGCCTCTCACAAGGAAGACATCTACAGGTCAATGCCACCGCTTCCAGAAGTATGGGCATGCGCAAAAGCTTTGTAGAGCAGAGTACAAGTGCGTTGAATATGGAGGAAATTACCCCTCTTATACATGTTCTAAACCACGCACTACTCCTGCTAAATGCGGAAATTGTGGTGGGCCGCATCTGAGGAATTACAAAGCTTGCTCATCTAATCCATCTAATATGTCTAAAGCAATAGAAACAGGTGTTCCATCAACTCAGAAGCATGCTACACCTCTTAAACCAGAAAACCCTTTGAGAGCTTCTACAAGTAACAGATCGTACGCCTCAATGGTTTCCTTACACACGAAATCAGTAGAAATTATATCGAGCAGCCAAAATTCTTCTGCGATGCTTGCCGTCACTTTAGGAGAAATGTTAACAGATTTTAGCAAATCAAATCCCAACCAATGGTAGCTCATCTAATCCATCAAATATGTCTAAAGCAATAGAAACAGGTGTCCCATCAACTCAGAAGCATGCTATACCTCTTAAACCCTTTGCGAGCTTCTACAAGTAACAGATCGTACTCCTCAATGGTTTCCTTACACACAAAATCAGTAGAAACTATATCAAGCAGTCAAAACTCTGCTGCGATGCTTGCCGCTGCTTTAGGAGAAATGTTAACAGATTTTAGCAAATCAAATCCCAACCAGGCTGAAACAAACAGATTTCTTAAAAATACCCAAATCATATTCTAATCATTAATGGATAATCCGGCAATTATAATAAATTCCATACAGGTCACATTTTGGAATGCTAATGCGTTCAGTAACTCAAGTTCAAGAATTTGGTAATCATTTCAAAATTGATATCCTATCAATCAGTGAGACCCATCTACGACCCAGTGATAGTCCCAAGGTGAGGAATTACTCTTTAATTAGAAACGATAGACCTAATGCCAGAGGCGGAGGTACTGCAATCTTTATCAAGAAAAACATCCGTTTCAATGAAATAAAAAAGATTCCTACAACTAATCTGGAAAAAACTGGCATAGAAATTTACACCATTAATGCAGGCATTTAAAAAATATATTCCGTTTATAACCCTCCAGGCAGAACTCTGCTATCCTTTGATCTTTCTCAGCTTCTTGACACTGCGGAAGAACAATATTAGCAGGAGATCTAAATTCAAAGCATCCCTTATGGAATTGCAGGTGTGCCAATTACAACGGAAAAGTCCTTCTCCATTTTGCTAATCTGAGAAATATTGTCATCTCAGGTCCGATTGAACCAACACATTATGGAACACACGGATGGCCCGATGTATTAGATATAGCCATATTCATAAAGACATCTCATCAATTCGAGCTGCAAGTAGTCAGGATCAAGATTCTGGAACTCCAAGAATTCGCAGTGAGATACAACCCAGACATCATCCTAATAAATGAATCTCACTTATGACCAGCAGACAATCCCAAACTTAGAGGATACCTCCTCCACAGAAACGACAGAATAAACTACAGAGTAGGTGGCACCGCCATTTTCATAATAAGCCAAATCGATCACCACTCTGTAACCAGCCCCTCAACCAGAAATTTGGAGATCACAGGAATAGTAGTACCCACAACCTCAGCTTAGGAACTAACGCTTTACGCAGCATACAACCCTCCATCAAAGAATCTACTACATTCAGCTTCTTTGATGCCGTCCTGGGCTATAAAGAGCAAGTCATCATTGTCAGTGGCTTAATTGCGAAACATCCTACATGGAACAGCAAAACCACTAAGAGAAACGGCTACACCCTATTCAGCTACTCCAGTTCAAAATATGCAGTGGTGGTGGTAGGCTCCGCAGAACCAACACATCATAATGCAAGAACAACTGCTGCCTCTCCCCCCCCCCCCCCACTGCTTCATCTCATGGAAAAAACTACCAGAAGTACTATCGGAACACATTGGACCTGTCCCTCTCATTAACTCCATAAAAGAAATTGAAAATGCTGTCAAAAGCCTGACCCAGCAAATCAACACAGCCATAAAGGTTGTCACCTCTACCAAAACCTCTCTTAAGCCTAACCGACTACCCGAAGACACCATGGATTTAATTGCGGACAGAAACAAAGTAAGGAAAAAGTACCATAACACCCGTGCACCTCAAGACAAAAAGATTCTCAACAAACTGAACAATGAAGTTAGAGAATCACTTAAAGCTCACAGGAACGAAACATACGAAGCTAAACTGGTCTCTATATCACCCGGCGAACACTCCATGTGGAACATATTAAGAACCCTCAGAAACAAAAACAAATCCCTTCACCCACTCAAAACAGACAGGGGCCTAGTACACACGGACGCAGAAAAAGCTGAAGATATAGCAAAGAACCTAGAAAAACAGTATAGCCCTGTATACAGCAAATTGGACATCAAGCTTGTCTATAAAATCCACCTCCTTGTCAGACATGTACTAAAACTTATCGACACCTGCAACAACAACCTGCAAACATCTCACTAGCGGAAATCTATGAAGCTCTAAAGAAGCTAAAGAATAAAAAAAATCTGGCCCGGATGGCATACCAAATAGAATAATTAAACTGCTGCCTCGAAGAGCTGTCGTGCATCTCACCACCATAATCAACGCCATGTTCAGCTTTAACTATTTCCCCACCTATTATAAAGTTACAGATTCGGTCCCAGTGCATAAACCAGGTAAAGATCGACACCTGCCTGAAAGCAATCGACCCATCAGCCTAATCTCAAACTTAGGCAAAATTGCCGAAAAAATCATTCTCTCCAAACTCTAAGCCTCAGTAAACGAGTTGAATATCCTTTCAAAGGAACAATTTGGTTTTCGACAACATCACAGAACTACTCAACAAATTCATAGGATAATTGAGTACTTCAATACCAGCTACAATTGGCACCAGCACACTGGAGCAGTTTTCCTCGTCATAGCAAAAGCTTTTGATAAGATGTGGCACTTTGGATTACTACACAGGCATACCATCAACAATCGTCCACCTAATTAAATCTTACCTCCAAGACAGACATTAAAAGTCAAAATAAACGGAACAGTTTCAAGTCAGCGACGAATCACTGCGGGAGTTCCCCCATGGTTCCCTACTTGCACTAATCTTATTCTCGATATATTTCAGACATCCCACACAACCCAATGTCAGCCATCTTAGCACTCTATGCGGATGACGCAACAGTACTTACCAGATCTCTACAACCACATCTCGTCACTACAAACCTGTAAGAAAACCTACTAAATGGAGATTACAAGTGAATCCCCAAAAGAGTATAGTGATACGTTTCACCAGAAGATTGGTGACTCCAACAGGAACCTTTATCTATTCAACACCAAAATCCCCTGGCAAACAGAAACAAAATATCTTGGGGTAATTCTAGACAAAAGATTGACGTTCAACCCACACATAAAAACCTTATGCGGGAAAGCATCTAAAAACCATCGCCCAACTTCACCCTCTAATGATTAGAAAAAGCAAGCTAAATACCAGACACAAAGTACTCCTCTACCTGCTGATGATCATCCCCATAGCAAAATATGAATCTCCAGCCCGGAGCCACACATCCAACATCCTCAAGCTACAGAGAGTGCACAATACGTGTTTGTGCATGATCCTGGATGCACCGTAGTCTGAAAGAAACGTCCAACTGCATAGAGATACAAACATCCCTTATATCTACTCCTTCCTACAAACTACAGCAAAAAAAAAATTCTCCTCAAAGATCTCTACATAACCCCCAACGACCTAGTTAAACAGGCAGCAAACTATTAGGAAACTGACCTCTTCAAATACAAGAGGTCGAAAGCCATCCTAAATTCTAGCAACAACCATTAATTTCCATGCTCCCCCCCCCCCCCAGGGCGAGCACACAGCTCATAAATCTCTTCTCTTCCGTTCGTCCCTATCAGACAACGGGAAATAAAAAAGCATCTCGCTTCACCCTTCTGGCCAGCGATGTTATGGTTATGGCATTTTCAGTTAAGTCGATCGCTGACTTTTGAGGTGAACGGACGTATTATTTTAGACTGAGCCTGATTAATTTGTTTACAAGGTTTTTCACGAAACGCGCATTGTACTGGCGCAGACACAGTTTGTTTCCTACTGTCTCCCCTTCTGCATGAAAAATGCAAGAGGTCAAATGGCCGGCAGGCCCCACTTTCAATGAGGACCAGTGGGGGATTTATGGTTTTATTTCGGATGGTAGGATTTCAATCCGTGGCAAAGTGATTTTGTGACTCTCCTTTTCCCTACTATAGGACAGCCAGTTGTATTTTATTGCTGGTAGACCCCTGAGACTGTCTACGGGATTTGCTAGCGGACCCTTAAGTCCATAGGATTACTTGCAAGTTGTTCGGGAGACCTGAGCAACCTCTGTTCTCTCTTCTAATTACAAATTAAGCCAAAACATGGACACTCGCTAAGATGAGCTAGACTTCAAACAGCTTTTGGCAGTCTTAAAGCATGTAGGTGGCCTGTTGCAAAGGAAATGTCCACGAAAGGTAGCAATACACCAACCAGCTCAGAGGCCTACCAATGCCCTGACCCTTTCCTAAGCACTTCTCAAGATACCACCAGGGAGATTATGTCGCTAGTTATCGAACCAGCCCCTTGTTGACTCAGAAGACTCTACAGATTATTAGGTTGTCAGCAGAAAAAGCACAAAAAGGAGTCTCCAGCTGCAGAACCTGAAATAATACCTCAACCCTTGGAAAGAACAGCTCCAATGGATTTAACAGCACAATCTGATGAAAGAATAGGGACTGACTCCAGGGACCCAAAGAGAGGATTCCAACAGTAATTTTAAGAAAAAAAGAAAAATGGTCGTCAATTACAGAGATGATGAAGAATACAAACCTCAAAATTACATCAGCGAAGAGTACAGATGAAGGAATTCGGATTCAACCAGAAGGAACTTCGGACTACCGTCGGCTCATTAGACTTATAGACGAACTGAAAGATCCATATCACATGTTTCAGCTTAAGAGTGAAAAAAATCTAAAGGTAGTCATCAGAGATCTCGCTGAAACCATACCATCTGAAGAAATAGCTACTTACCTCAGATCACAAGGCCTACAGCCAATTAAGATTTCGCACATGTACCGTGCAGACAAACGTCCCATGTCCCTGTTTTTAATTGAAATTAGTATAGATCAGAGAAAAATATATGACCCTGAAAACTGTCTGCAAACTGGTGATTAAGACAGAGCCTCTCACAAGGAAGACATCTACAGGTCAATGCCACTGCTTCCAGAAGTATGGGCATGCGCAAAAGCTTTGTAGAGCAGAGTACAAGTGCATTGAATATGGAGGAAATTACCCCTCTTATACATGTTCTAAACCACGCACTACTCCTGCTAAATGCGGAAATTGTGGTGGGCCGCATCTGGCGAATTACAAAGCTTGCTCATCTAATCCATCTAATATGTCTAAAGCAATAGAAACAGGTATTCCATCAACTCAGAAGCATGCTACACCTCTTAAACCAGAAAACCCTTTGCGAGCTTCTTCAAGTAACAGATCGTATGCCTCAGTGGTTTCATTACACACGAAATTAGCAGAAACTATACCAAGCAGTCAAAACTCTGTTGCGATGCTTGCAGCCACTTTGGGAGAAATGTTAACAGACTTTAGCAAATCAAATCTAAACCAGGCTGACACAAATAGAATCCTCAAAAATACTCAAGTCATATTTTCACTGATTAATGGATAATTCGGCCATCACAATAAATTCTGTTCAGGTTGCATTCTGGAATGCTAATGGACCCTGCAACAACCTTCTAGAACTGCAAGAATTTGCTACCCACTACAAATTGATATCATGTTAGTTAATGAGACCCAGCTGCGGCCATATGATAATCCCAAGCTAAGAAATTACTCTTTAATTAGATATGATGGACCTAATGCCAGTGGTGGAGGTACTGCAATCTTTATCAAGAAAAACATCCGTTACAATGAAATAAAAAAAATCCCTACAACTGATCTGAAAAACACTAGCAAAGAAATTTACACCATTAATGCAGGCATTTTAAAAATATATTCTGTTTATAACGCTCCAATCAACACTATCATGGATTCAATTCCAAATATCTCCTCCCGTGAAGAAATTGGCGCCGCAATCAACAAACTTGAAAACAAAATTCAAACTGGCTTAACCGCAGTCTCTTCTATTTCCATTCCAGCCCAAGTAAACCTACTTCCAGAAGAAATCCTTGCTACAATCAGAAACAAAAATAGAATCAGACGCCGCTTTCATAACACGCTATCTCCTCAAGATCGCCAAGAGCTGAACAGAGCATCAAACTTACTTCGCTATGCAGTAAAAGATCACAGAAATCAGCAATGGGAAAGAAAATTTTGGTCACTGATAACTGAAGATAACTCTTTATGGAAATGAGCAAAAACTCTCTGTACAGATCGCTCCAATCTCCAGTCCATTCACGGAGAAAGAGATACAGTTTATAGGGACGATGAAAAGCAGAACCCCTCGCTGAAGCTCTTAAACTTCAGTGCAGTCCTAATTATGCGTGCGGATTTGGTCTTCATAGAGATAATTCACCGATAATTCATAAAGAAAATCTGCTGATTTTCACGGCAGCCTAGCAGCCGTGAAAATATCTGTCCTACCTCGCCTAAAGAGGTCTACTCAATAATTAGGAAGCTTAACAACAGAAAAGCCCCTGGCCCAGATGAAATTAACAACAAAGCAGTGAAAGCTCTTCCGCACAAAGTTGTCATGCATTTGGTAGCAATTATAAATGCAATACTCGGATTAAATTATTTTCCAGACCTATGGAAACGAGTAGACATAATCGTCATTCACAAGGCGGGGAAACGCACCTCAGTTACCGCGAAGTTACAGACCCAACTGTCTCCTTTCATGCTTGGGAAAAATTGCGGAAAAAATCATCCTCAATCGACTTCAAGATGTGGTAAACCAAAACAACACAATATCGAAAGAGAAGTTTGGGTTTCGAACCGGGCACAGTACTACACAACCAGGGTGACCACCGAGCAAAAATATTTCGTATTAACTTATGCAGGAAAAAGGTACTAGATCTGAAAAAAAAGTACTAAATTTTCATTTGCTTTCGTTTCACTCTATTTATGGCATTTTACGGTATTACTACCTTATTATCATAGATGAACGCAATGTAAAACCGCTAAATTAACACATGTACAACAAATATGAAAAGAAAAAAATGTCAAAACTCACTTCAGTGTAGTCATTAATGAGTCCAAGAGCTACAGTTGTCAGTCATCATAACTGAATCCCAATTGTAACTCTATCACTTCACGTGTGTTAATTTACCATATAATTTTTAGTCTCATTTTAGTGTTGAAAATAATGTAACATTAACTCTTCAGTTAGTTATTATGCTATTTACATATATACAGGGGTTCTCACCCACAAGAAAAACACTGGAGGTATTTATTCATTATTTTTATCATATTTTTCTAAATTAATTAACTCTTCAGAAATAGTATAATCTGTTCCTGATGAATGTTTCAATTTTTCTTTTGTCAAAGGAGGGGTTTTTGTTTTGAGATTTCATTACGTGAATCTACAGCCAAAGCATTTTTTATAAGATAGTTACATTTAGTGCGTCCACAATGTATTTTCTTAGCAATTTCACTATCAGGAGCAATTGTTTTCAATAGAGTTGGAAGAGTATCTATAAGCCACAAAAGCATATTGTGTTCGTTATCCAGGGAATTTCCGTTGGTTTGCGCCTCCTGAGTGAAAACGTTTTGTGCCCCGCCTCCTTTCCATTAAAAATTAAAGGATCCTGAAGTACAATAACACGTTACGAATCATTTTTATTATACTGCACATTAAGAGGAAATGTATATTAAAATAAAGAAAAAACAAAAATAGTAAAAAACGTTATTTTTATATAATAAAGAAACATACTCCTATAATGTAACATGGAACACGACAAGAAACGAAGAATAGACTCTCAAAATAACTCAGCGTGTAACGGAACGTAGGATTTGTAACATCGGCAAAATGAACATGTTAGAAACACGGAACTAAGAAAGCCATCAGGCATAAAAGATATGGTAAAGTATAAGATAGGCAGGTCACATAGCCAGACTAAGGAATAATAGACGGACATATAGAATATTCAACTGGCAACAAGAATAAAGAGAAAACCAGGAAGACCACCTACAAGATGAGAAGATCCACTAGTGAAATCTATGGGTATAACATGGAAGAGAGAGGCTCAAGATTGAGATCGTTGGATGCATCTTTGTGACCTGCACTCATGGAGAACTCCTGAGTGAAACACAGGTCCATCAAGAAGAAAACTCAAGAAATTCCTAGAATGTGTTGTTCACTGTGCTGAGAGCTATGGTTAAAGTAAGTTGTGTTGAAGCTGGTACCATTTATTTAACTACCCAACGACTCAGCCCCTCACTGAACTCTCTCATATTCGAAGGTGACAAATATGCACAAACAGTTCAGTGTATTATTTATTCCCTATTTTTTATGAACGTGTTCGATTATATCGCCCCTAAATTGTGCCTCCCGGGTTCTTTGCACCCCTGTACGGAAGGGACCTGTCTGCATCATATGCACATAATCTAAATTCTGCCTCTTTAATTTATTTTTCCGACTAGTATTTGGAACTGGATTTAAACAATCACATTATATCTGAGCTTCGTTTAGATTCTACATTCTGCTAGTGTTTTGGAGTGTTTGCATAACGAATCAATAAACATTTGCTACCATTAATGCTTATATCACAAAATTTACAATAAGCAGTGTGTCCTTTACTTTTACCTGAATAAATTCAGGATTTAAGAATGGGATCCTCCAACCATTCTTTTTTGAATTTCTGCTTATAAGATTTTTTTATCTTTTTAGATGAACCTTGTAAACCTGAATTTGAATCATAACTAGCATCACTTTCTCTTTTATTTGAATTACCTGTGTGAGAAGTGGTTTCTTGTGAGTGGGAAGGGCTGGGATTGAGATCTTCACTTTCATTAGTTCGTTTTCATTATATGTACTTCACTGATTCATGCACTCATTTTCCCCCTAGAATTAGAATCAAATTTAAATTTAGAAAGTTTTTCTCGTCACTTTTCCATGTTTAAAAGTAAAATCTAAAGAATAATATTTCCGATCAAGAAACAAGTTCAATTAAACAAGTTTTTGTTAATAGAATTAATAAAAAGACTGAACTTCTTATAACGCTTGAGAAGTGTTTGAATAGCAGAGAATATATTTTGATTGGCTAATGCCAGTCGGATTGCGTGAGTAGGGAATCGTGAAAGGGGGGGGAAGAAGACTAGCGAATAGTGAGAGGGGTAGGAAAAAAAGAGAAATCATATTCTTGTATCATTAAATATGACATATGGGGAGATGAGAGAAGAGAAGAGAAGAGAAAAATATTGAACTCATATGTCTAACTCTCATTTGTTGTTATTATTATTACTATTCGTAAGGGAAAAAGCACTAGATCTGTTGGTGAACGTACTAAAACACTAAAAATTTATAAAACGTACTAGATCTAGTACGAAAGTACTAGATGTGGTCACCCTGTACACAACAAGTTCACAGACTGGTCGAATTCATCACTACTGGTTTCAATTGGCGACAACATACAAAAGCGGACTTTCTGGATGTAGCAAAAGCCTTTGATAAGGTTTGGCACAAAGGCCTCATCTATAAATTATTTACGCCAACGTTCCGCTCTACCTTAACAAACTTATTGACTCTTTTCAAAAAAACCGGAAATTTCAGGTCAACTTAAGAGGACTCAAATCCTCTTTGAAAAGAATCACTGCAGTTGTTCCTCAAAGCTTTTGCTGCTCTCTCTCCGCTGCGTTTTAACATCTTCGTGGATGACGTCCCTAAGATGACATCAACCACCACAGCTTGCTATATTTTGAGCAAGGTACTTAGGTACGCAGCGTTTACAAACCGCAGCAAGAAACCTAGAAAAATGGCTCAGGAAATGGAGAATAGCTGTGAATGCCAGACAAAGGTACTGCCATTCTCTTCACAAGACGGAAGGCATTCCACTACGGAGAAGTCAAACTTTTCAACACAGCTATTCCATGGAAATCCAGCACCAAATATTTAGGTATTCAACTAGATAACCGTCTCAACTTTAACTCTCACATCGATTATGCCTGCAGCAAGTCAAACTCCGCAATTATGCAACTGTACTCTCTCTAAACAGAAGAAGCCATGTCAGCAATGAAAACAAACTACGAATCTATAAAACAATCATTAGACCCACATTGACTTATAGATTACCGACTTGGGGTCACACTTCCCCTGGCAACATCAAAAAGATACAGGTCATCCAGAACAAATGTCTCCGTATGATATTTAATGCTCCGTGGTTTGTCAGGAATACTCTTCTCCACCAAGACGCTGACATTCCTGATATTCACATGTTTCTCCTTGATACTGCCATTACATATTTCACCAAGGCAGCTAATCATCCCAATCAACTGATTCCAGAGTCATCATCTAACCACGATGAAAACGATAGGTGGAAACACAAGCATCCGAAAGCGGCTCTTCTCATCCGTACAGACGCTCCCACACTGCCCTAAAATGGGTGAGCCATGTGTTCAATAAATTCTCATTAATTTAAGCCATTTTTCATAGAGATGAAGGGATTATAATCCAAGGGATTGAGATCCATCCAGCCACAAAGGTTAATGGTTAATGGATATTCTTTTTCAATTAAGAGGCGATTGATTGGTGTTTACGGGCTTTTGATGTGAACGGACGTATTATTTTAGATTGAGCCTGAATAGTTTGATTACAAGGTTTGTCACGAAACGCAAATTGCACTGGCTTAGACACAGTTTGTTTCATACTGTCTGCCCCTCTGCAAGAGGTCTAATAGCCGGCAGGCCCCACCGCAATGAGGACGAGTGGTGGATTTATGGTTTTATTTAGGGAGGTAGGATTTCAGTCTGTGGCCAAGTGATTTCGTGACGCTCCTTTTCCCTACTGTAGGATAGCTAGTTGCATTTTATTGCTGATAGACACCTGCGAGTATCAACGGGATTTGTTTGTGGACCCTCAAAGGTCCACAGGATTACCTGTAACCTGCTCGGGACACCTGAGCAATCTCTACTCTTTCTCCATCTGTGGCTTTACACATTTCTAAATTATTGTTGTCATGGCAAAACTTCTGAATGACGCCAAATTCGAGGAAGTATACAAGGAATTCCTCAGACTAGGAAAGCTGCTGAGTGATGATTGGCCGGGAAAAGTCAAGTTCTTCGACACATTTTTCCCACAGCAGTCACAGAGAACAATATGGATGACATAATTAAGGTTCCATAACTCTGACGCAATCAGATTTTGCACACTCCCTAAGTATGGAAGATGCCACATCCCAAGACAGCAGTTATCAGACCATGGAAACAGATACAGAATCCCAAATGGTAAAAAAAAAGCGGAAAACTCCACCATTATTGGAGATCCCAAAACAACAGAGACAGAAGCACTCAATGGTCCTAAAGAAAAGAGACCACCAGTCATCTTAAGGGATAAGAAAAAATGGATCCCTGTTTCGTCAGCCCTCAGAGAACAAAACATCTCATTCTCATCTGCCAAAAATTCAGATGAGTGAGTTTAATTTCAACCCACTACTGTCATCGATTACAGAGAGACGACCGCATTTATGGACAATGCGATTATCCCATAACACACCTTCACTTTACCCAGCGAAAAGAAACTGAAGCTTGTTCTACGTAGGATAGCTGAAGGTATCACTACTGAAGATGTGAGCACTGATCTCTCCAGACAGGGCCTGTCCCAATGAGTAGGATGCTCAGATCAGATAAATGACCAATGCCTTTGATGCTGATGGAAATAGGCAACACACAAAAGCAGATCTATGAACTGACAGTAGTATGCGGACTCAAGATTTCAACTGAGCCTCTGAGGAAAAGGGCATCTGCAGGACAGTGTCATAGATACCAAAGGTTTGTACATGCCCAAAAATTATGTAAGGCAGCCTTCAAGTGCTTGAAGTGCGACGAGGGACACCAGATCATTACATGCACCAAGCCATGCTCAATTCAATCCTGCTGTCCAAACTTCAGTGGACCTCACCCCGCCAACTACAAGGGATGCCTTTCCAATCCAAAAAATCGAGGATCAACAAAAGTCAATCTTGGTCTTCAACGTAACAATGTTTTAAGCAACCAATCAGATCGTTCCCCAGTTCGATAAACCTTACCTTCAACCTCACAGGAAGGAACAACCATGACCAAAACATATGCTGAGGCTGCAAGAACTAAGTCTCCTTCATCTCTCGAGCTAGATAGCTCCAACATAACATCGGTTTTAACAGCCTCACTTGCCACCATGCTGCAGGAATTCAGCAAGACATGCCCCACACCATCTTCCAGAAAGAGATTCCTGCAAGGCACTCAAACCATTATAACAGCCATCTGTCATGAGTAAGAAATCCAAACCAAAAGATCTTAAGATAATGGCATGCAAATAGATTGATGAAAAAGATCTTGGAACTTCAAGAATTTGCGACTCGTCTCGGTGCTGATATCATCTTAATTGGTGAAACAAACCTAAGACCAGCTAATAACCCAAAAATCAGCGGATACAATGTATACAGAAACGACAGAATTGGGACAAGAGGTGGAAGCACAGCCATATATATTAAGAGTTATTTGAATCGTAATACAATAGACAAGCCCAAAACAGTAAACCTAGTGGCGACCAGTGTGGAGGATAATACCTTCAATGCTGTGAGTCTCAAAATATATGCTGCTTATAACCTTCCGAGCATTCCACTGCTGACAACAGATCTGGACTCCATAATTGGTCCAAATGACCCCATAATAATAGCAGGAGATCTCAACTCTAAACACACAGCTTGGTACAGCACTTAAATTAACACCAAAGGCCACACACTATTCAACTTTGCAATGCTCAACACTGTTGATGAGGCCTCTCCTACCGCGCCTATCCACTTCAGCCCTTCAGGTAGCTCGGATGTACAAAACATTGTCATCTTTAAAAATATAAGATACCAATTCAAATTAGAATCAGTTAACGAATTATATTCTGACTTTAGTCCCATAGTGCTTAATCTAGGTTCATCAGATCAATTCTTTCCTCTGCACACATTCTTACCATGGGATAAGTTAGCCAAGGTTCTTCCTGATCATATTGGTCCAATGCCCAACATCAGTAAAAAGGAAGAGATAGACTCAGCAATAAATGACCTAACTCTACAAATTCAGAAAGCAATAGAATCAGTCAGACAATCCGTTGTCTTCTACCAAACCAACCATATCCCTGAAGAAATCATGGAACTAATCAGAAAAAAAAATAATCCAGAAAGAGATACCACAATACCGCAGCCCCTCAAGACAAAACAGTATTGAACAATCCAAATAGGCAGGACTGGGTAGCTCTTCAAAATACAGAAACCATCAATAAGAAACCAAATGGACTAACATGAATACTGAATGGAAATTTCTAAGAGCGATCCACATCAAAAAGCAACTCATACCCCCTATATAAACCAAGAAAGGGACAGTTCACAAAGTTGAAGAGAAAGCTGAAGCACTAGTAGGTAACCTTGAATCTCAGTGCAATCCAATTTATGCAAATTTAAATATCAACCTTATGTACAAGATTCATTGCCATGTTAGGACAACCTTAAGATAAAACACTGTTAAATTGGAACATATCACTCCTACAAATCTGGCAGAAATGATAAATATCATCTCCCATCTAAACAGTAAAAAAGCTCCAACACCGAATGGGATAACTAACAGAATAGTAAATCTACTCCCAAGAAAGGCCATAGTCCGTCTCGTCAACATTACAAATGCTATCTTTAGATTCCAACATTTCCCTACTACATGGAAAACAGCCACTATCATGCCATTGAAGAAGTCAGGAAAAATCCTCACCTTCCCGAAAGCTACACACCCATAAGCTTGTTGTCCAGCCTCCGAAAGGTGACAGAGAAAGTGATCCTCTCAAGATTCCAAGCAGAAACTAATAAGTTATTAATTTTGCTTAATGAACAGTTCGGCTTCAGTAAGGTTCAGTTCGGCCTCAACAAGTGCACCGGCTGGTAGAAATCATTACTAAAGGTTATAACTGGAAACTCAATACGACTGCCACCGTCATCGACGCAGAGAAGGCCTTTGCCAAAGTATGGCATCAAGGCCTTCTCTACAAAGTGATAAAATTTAATTTGCCAATCAAGTTAATAAATAATACCAGGTAAGAGTGTATAACACCAGGTAAAGACAGATATATTCAGGTCAGGGTCGGCGAAGCGGTTTCGACCAGACACAGGATTTCGGCAGGCGTGCCTCAGGGATCTCTTCTGGCCCCACCCGTGTTCTCAATCTACGAAGCGGACATCCCTCTGAACAAAAGAACAAGTATTCACGGCATTATTTGCAGATGACACGGCACTGATGGCAAGATCTCTGAGCCCCAAACTGGTAACTAGAAGACTTCAAACCAGTATACACATTTTAGAAAAGTGGAATGCAGATTGGAGGATCCAAGATAACCCCCAGAAAATCTCAGCTATATTGTTCACTTGAAAGAAAATCCATACCTTGGAGAATATTTATTTATTGGGAGTAAAGATTCCATGACAGACTGAAGTTAAATATCTTGGAGTGATTCTTGGTAGTAAACACCTCTTCACAAACATAAATCATTTTACCTGAAAGACATCCAAAATCTTAGCACAGCTCTACCCTATGATTAACAGACAAAGTAAACTGGACACACAAAAAAATAACATTTTACAAGATGGTAATTCGACAGGTCATCACTTACGCATTCCCCACTTGGAGCCACACCGCGAATACAAACATTCTGAAACTTCAGAGATTACAGAATAAGTGCCTGAGGATGATTCTGGATGCGCGTTGGTTTATAAAAAACACCCAGATCCATAGAGAAGCTAATATCCTTTATATTTCTTCCCTTCTCCTAAATCTAGCTGAGAGGTTCTTTACCAAGACAAGCATTCATCCGAGCACAATAATGAAGGAAGTCTCGGAATATAATGAAGCGGAAAGTTACAAATATCACTTTCTCAAACCCATCTAGCCAGATCTGTAATTCGTTATTCCCTTTCTCAATTCTCTTGCCATCAGCTTTTTGTAATGTTCAGGTACATTGGATAATAATCTACTTTCAATGTCAGGTTGTGGTAAAGAAGAAAAGGTCTTGGAAAATGAGGTGCTAAGCGTCAATGAAAAGTTCTTCGAGATAACATTCAGGGATTGAGCAAACCAGCTATTCGACATCTTGATCGTCTTGATGGTGTTAAATGTATATCCGGTTTAATTTATGAAGAAATCCTTTGGGTGTGGAAAGTGTTTCTGTAAAATGTTATTCGATATGATTTCACCTATACAGAGCATGGAAAAAGGAAACTGACATTGAAATGGACATTGTATACGCCCTTAAACGACAAGGAAAGACCTTGTATGGTTATGGAGGTTGAAACAGAGTATAAGAAACGGCCCTTTTAAAGGCCACCAAATTCTGTATTACCATTTCTACAACTTAAGAAAAAATTTCAATATTATAAAATAAAAACAAGCGTGTTTCAATTTACGAAAATAGGTTTCATAGTAAAATATCAAAATAAAATAAAATAAACAACCATGTACAATTCAAACATTCAAACATTAATTAATAGATGAATTCAATATAAAATGAAGTTAAATTTAATAAGAATAAAATGAAAAATCCTTATATTAAAATCCTTAAAGTTATATGTATATGATTTTTAAAATTAATTATTTTGTATGAAATTCAATAAAAGATTACAGCAGGTACGAGCTAAACTGAAATTAACTGTTCCCGATAGAATGAACGCGTCAGTACTTTTTGGCAATTTTCTGTCAACATATAAATTTAGTGTAATTTTATAGCATTAATCGTCTTGCATTCTATTTACAATTTAAAAGAGAAACTTCGGATATTAAATCAGAATTTATTTAATTCTAATGGATTGGCAAAAAACCAAAATGCCCAAAATTTGCCGATCATCACTTACTCTGAACTACAGAGCTCGGTACACTCCGATGTCTGGCAACAAGGATATGTTTACTTTTTTCTTCCACTTATCTTATATAAAGTTAACGGGATTTTCCCATTGGATCCTTTATTTCCTGGTTGGAAGTTTTTTGCCAGTCCATGGAACTTTTAACTTTATTCTCTATAATCACATCTCAAAGACTTTATTTTTAATTATCGGCGTTGACCTTAGAACTTAGAGCATGCATGCTATAAGTTCTAAATTTACATTTTGCGGTTTGCTCAAAGATTGATTTTATGATATCAGCAGGGAAAATATTTCCTTGGCATTCCAATTCTAAATTTTATTTTCATTTCTCTATTGCAGTCTTCATTATCCATCCAGCATCCGAGTAATGTCAAGTTTCTCACTTCTTCTGTTTTATAAGAATGTTGCTAATGATTGTGAATTTAGTTTTGCTGATATTTATCCCGAATACCATATTTTCCCAAAATTCGTTCACTAGATCGGGTAGAATCTTTATATTTTCAACCAGGAGAGATTTGCCAGCAGCGTATCGTATCGGCTCTCGCTGATGATTCACATAAATACTTCCACTCTTAATTTTATGATTATATGCTGAAATTGACAGCAGAAATTAGTGCGAAGTTTCTCTTTTTAATTGTAAATAGAAAGAAGGACGATTACTGCTTAAAAATCACACTAAATTAATATATTGACAGAAAATTGCCAAAAGCGCTGAGGCATTCATTCTATTTGGACAAGTTAATTTTAGTTTAGCTCGCACCTGCTGTATTCTTTTGCTGAATTTCGTATCAACTAATTAGTTTTAAAAATCAGATACATATAACTTTGAAGGATGTTTCGTTTCATTCATATTAAATTTAACTTCATTTTATATTGAATTCATCTATTAAGTAAAGTTTAAATGTTTTAATTGTTACATGTTTGTTTATTTTATTTCATTTTGATATTTGTCTATGAAACTAGTTTTCTTAAATTGAAACAAACTTGTTTTTATTTTATAATATTGAAATATTTTCTTAAGTTGTAGAAATGGTAATCCCTCCTCTACAGAATTTGATGGCCCTTAAAAGGGCCGTTTCTTATACTCTCATTCACCCTCCATAACCATACAAGTTAAGTCCTTTAAGGGCGTTTACAACGGCCGTTGGTGCGACAGTCTTCCTTTTGCCATGCTCTGTATAGGTGACAGCATCTCGAATAACATTTTCCAGAAACACATTCAACACCCCACGGGTTTCTTCATAAATTAAACCGGATATACGTTTTACTCCACAAAGACGTCGAATGGCTGGTTTCTAATTCCCTGAATATTATCTCGAAGAACGTTTCGATGACGCTTAGCACCTCCTTTTCCAAGACTTTTTCCAGCTTTACCACGACTTGACATTGTAAGAAGATTATTATCCAACGTACCTCAACACTACAGAAAGTTGCTGGCAAGAGAATTGAAAAAGCGTTCAACGTTACTGACTGGATGGGCGACGCAAATATGCTTTTACATACCCCTTTGTCTGGGTTGGTATGCAGATGAATGGGCTAGTTTTGAGTTTCATGCACTCCCTTTGTGAGCAGTGTAGTTAGTTGATATCAGCTGGGAGAAGGACTGTTTTTGGTCTTTTGTGCTTGTTGTAGACTGTATCATTGTATTCTGAAACTTGACTGATCAGTGAGTCAGGATGAGTAATTGCTCTGGTAAAAAACTGAAAACGTCTCTTCTAGGTAATGTAGTAGGGTGGCTATGTATGAGGTTTCGGTCTCCCGATGGATCTGTCTGTTTCTGACATAACACGGTGTGTTCAAGATCATTCGTAGGCATTTATTTTGTATCCTCTGGAGTTTTAGGATATTAGACAGTGGTGTGTGGCTCCACGCTGGGGAGGCGTACGTGATTACAGGGCGTAATATCATGTTGTATATTAGTAGTTTATTTTGTGCGCGAAGTTTACTTCTGCGGTTGATCATGGGGTATAGCTGTGCTATGGCTCAGGATGTCTTACTGCAGATGAGTGTACTATGAATGTTGAATCTAAGTCTTTTGTCCAGTCTAACTCCCAGATACGTGGTTTCTGTTTGCCACGGAATCTTTTTCCCAGAGAGTTCGAAGTCCTCAATGATGGATACTTTTCTTCTTGTAAAAAGCATAGCAGAGCTTTTCTGAGGATTGACCTGAATCCACCAATCTGAGAACCACTTTGCTAGAGAGGAGATGCCATCCTATAGCCTTTTGGATGCCAGCTTTGGGCTGAGAGAACTGGACAATATTGCCCTATCATCGACATATAAGGCAGTGATGGTTGTTCTTGAGTTTTGTATGATGTCAGCTACGTAGATTGAGAAGGTTAGAGGGGTCAGAAGACAGCCATCGGGTACACCTGCAAGAATATTTCTTCTGGATGATATAATTCCATTGATTTTTATTTGCATGTATCTGTCTGAGAGATAGGATTTGATCAGTCTTACGATGTTTATGAGGTTTCGGTCTCCCGATGGATTTGTCTGTTTCTGACATAACACGGTGTGTTCAAGATCATTCGTAGGCATTTATTTTGTATCCTCTGGAGTTTTAGGATATTAGACAGTGGTGTGTGGCTCCACGCTGGGGAGGCGTACGTGATTACAGGGCGTAATATCATGTTGTATATTAGTAGTTTATTTTGTGCGCGAAGTTTACTTCTGCGGTTGATCATGGGGTATAGCTGTGCTATGGCTCAGGATGTCTTACTGCAGATGAGTGTACTATGAATGTTGAATCTAAGTCTTTTGTCCAGTCTAACTCCCAGATACGTGGTTTCTGTTTGCCACGGAATCTTTTTCCCAGAGAGTTCGAAGTCCTCAATGATGGATACTTTTCTTCTTGTAAAAAGCATAGCAGAGCTTTTCTGAGGATTGACCTGAATCCACCAATCTGAGAACCACTTTGCTAGAGAGGAGATGCCATCCTATAGCCTTTTGGATGCCAGCTTTGGGCTGAGAGAACTGGACAATATTGCCCTATCATCGACATATAAGGCAGTGATGGTTGTTCTTGAGTTTTGTATGATGTCAGCTACGTAGATTGAGAAGATTAGGGGGGTCAGAAGACAGCCATCGGGTACACCTGCAAGAATATTTCTTCTGGATGATATAATTCCATTGATTTTTATTTGCATGTATCTGTCTGAGAGATAGGATTTGATCAGTCTTACGATGTTTATGGGTATGTTGGCTTTTATAAGCTTGTAAATTAGGCCCTGGTGTCATAATTTGTCGAATGCCTTTGCTAGATCCAAGAATACAGCTGCAGTGTGCTGGTTCCAATTAAAGCCGACTCTGATGTGATTGAAAAAAGAAAAGAGAAAAAATTTGAAAAAGCTCAATGCAAGGCGTTGCTGACTATAAGAGTGAAGCAAAATGCTTTTATAATCCCTGCTATCTGATAAGGTTGCTGTGTGAGGAAACGTTTATGAGCTAAGTGCTCTGCCTGAGTGGATGCGATTTAAAGATCTTCATTTGGAAGTAGGATGGCCTTGGGTCTCCTATATTTGGAGAAGTCTGTTTCATCATAATTTGCTGCTTGTTGCGCTAATTCATTTGGATGTGAAGAGAATGCTGAGAAGCATCCTCTTCACATCCAAATGTAAACATCTACTGTAAACATCCAAATGTAAACATCTACTCTTTCCTGCCGAAAACTGCAGGAAAGAGTAAATGTAGGGGATATTTGTATCCCGGTGGAGTTGGACATTTCTGATATACCATGGTGCGTCTAAGATCATGCAGAGACATTTGTTTTGCACTCTCTGTAGTTTGAGGATATTTGTACTTGAGGTGTGGATCCAGGCTGGGGACACATAAGTAATAATGGGTCGAATCATCAACTGATAAAGGAGCAGTTTTATTTTGGTATCCAGCTTCCTGTTCCTATTGATAAGAGGGTAAAGCTCTGCAATGACTCTTGATGCTTTTGTACGTGAGGCTTTTATATGTGGACTGAAGGTTAGTTTTCTGTCCACCCAGATATTTGGTTTCTGCTTTCCAGGGAATCTTGATATTAAATAGGAAGATGTCATCTTTGGGAGATATTGACTTTTTAGTGAAGAGCATGGCGATACTCTTCTGAGGGTTTACTTGCAATCTCCATTCCAAGAACCAGTGCTTAAATCTCTGCAGGTTTTCTTGCAGTTTCCTGGTGACAAGGTGCGGTTTAATAGATCTGGTTAGTATCGCTGTGTCGTCTGCGTATAGGGCAATCATGAGTGACATTGGATTGTGCGGAATGTCCGCCATGTAAATCGTGAAAAGTATCGGTGCCAGTAGGGACCCCTGAGGCACTCCTGCCAAGATGCGTCGCTGGGTAGATAATATATCATTTAGTTTGACTTGCATTCGTCTGTCACTAAGAAATGAAATTATAATTTGGATTGGATCTAATGGAATGCCAGCTAAAATCAACTTGTATAGTAGTCCAAAGTGCCATAATTTGTCGAACGCCTTTTGTAAGTCAACAAATACTCCTCCAGTGTATTGGTGCCAATTGTAACTTGTGGTAATGAACTCTATTAATCTATGAATTTGTTGGGTGGTACTGTGAAGCTGGCGAAAAGCAAACTGTTCTGAATGAAGGATGTTTAATTTTTTTACTGACAGCTATCCTTTCCAGAATTCCAGTTGAATTCTGGAAAGGATAGCTTTTTCTGCTATTTTGCCTAAATTAGAAATCAGACTTATGGGACGATAACTTTGAGGCTTCTGAGGATCCTTGCCAGTCTTGTATATAGGAACTACATCTGCCAACTTCCACGCAGAAGGAAAGTACTTAAACCTTAACACAGCATTTATTATTGTTGTAAGATATACGATGGCCTTTCGGGGTAGCAGTTTAATAACTTTGTTGGATATGCCGTCTGGCCCTGGAGCTTTTTTATTCATTAAGTTCTTTATAATGTCACAAATTTCAGCTGGGGAAGTAGGTGTGAGTTGGCTGGTACAGGTATCAGGCAGTTTTAACACGTGTCTGACGTGGCAGTGGACTTTGTAAATATGATTGAAATTTAGATTATTGTATGAAGGGCTACACTCTTTTTCTAAATTTTTAGTTATAGTTTCGGCTTTTTCTGCATCTGTGTAAACGATGTTCAGGTCAGATTTTAGAGGAGGAAGAGATTTGCTTTTGTTTTTGATGTTTCTCAGGAACTTCCAGACGGTTTGATCACCAGGTGATATGGAGGCTAATTTGTCTTCCCATAGTTTGTTTCTGTGGACTTTAAGTGCATTTCTCACTGCACTATTCATTTTGTTGAGATATGTTTTGTCTTGGGGTGCTCTGGTGTTGTGGTATCTTTTTCTTGCTTTATTTTGTACCCTGATTAAGTTCATTATGTCATCGGGTAGTCGTTTAGGCTGGAAAGCAATTGAATTTGAGGTGAGAGATGCTAGGCTGTGTTGATTTGATCAGTAAGTTTTTTGACTGCAGAATCAATTTCTTCCTTAGAATTAATATAAGGGACGGATCAATGTAGTTTGGAAGCATTTTGGATAGTTTTTCCCAGGTAATGAAGGTGTGAGGCGAAGGGAGAAGTCCCTTCTGATAAACCAGTTGGAGCAGAATAGGATTTTGGTCTGATGATAATTCATTCAATGATTCCAGGATGTACTGCAGGTTGACATTCTGAAGGACAGCTATATCCAAGATGTTGGATGAGCCAGTGGGACTGTGGTGAGTTGGCACTGAGGGTCCAGCCACAGCTGAGCAATTTGAGTTTGTGTAGTTAAAGAGGATGCGGCCGTTCCTATTTATAGACCTACTGCTCCAGGCGTGATGTTTTGCATTTAAATCTCCGGCGATAATAACCGGTAGTTTTTGATGGCAGGTTATAAGCAGCATAGATATTTTATATTTCCGACAGAGTTTGTGATGATATTGACACCTGTGAATTCTAGATTAGTTGTTGTAGGAATGGCCAGCATGATGATTGATGTGATTTTTGATGAGGATGGCTGTACCACCACCTCTGTAATCCAGCCTATCATTCCTGTAAAGTTGATATCCTTTGAATTTAAGATTGTCAGCAGGTCTCAGGTGAGTTTCATTAATTAATAATATATCCGGATTATATCTGTCATTGAATTCCTGCACTGCTAGTATTTTATTTTTAAGGCCGTTGGCATTCCATACAATAATCATTAGAGAATCTGGGGTAAATTGTTTCCTATGCATTGGAGACAGTGCACATAAAATGGACTGTGCTTGCTGCAAGAAACTTTTTGTAGTGCTTAGTGATGGATCTGCGTTACTGAAATCCTGTAACATATTTACAAGACAAGAGGTGATGTTGGCTGTTATATTTGAATGTGGATTTGGCATATTCTGGTCATGGACTGCTTTTTTGGGGCTGTCCACGTCAGCATATGTTCTTGTTTGGTGTTGAAGATTTATTTTCTTGGGGGACTCAGTTGATGGTGGCTGAACACCTGTCATTTTGTTCAAACTAATAGGAGCCTGATGAACTTTAGCTTCTGGGGCTCGCGTTTCTGATAGTGAGTTAGATCGACTGATTAACTCAGTTTGCCTGTTTTTTGGGTGGCAAATGCACCCTCTGTAATTTGTAGGGTGGGGACCACCACAATTAGCGCACTAAGCCGGGATGGTTTTCCGCTTGGAGAACGTGTGGGGTTGGTGTCACCACATTTTAAACATCTGTATTGAGCTTTGCATAACTTCTGGGCATGACCAAATTTTTGGCATCTATGGCACTGCCCAGAAAAAGCCCTCTACCTAAGTGGCTCCGGTGAGACCTTAAGCCCACAGATTGTCTTCGAGTTATAAATATTTTTATAGATATTGTGTATTTCCACCAATATCAGAAGCATAGAGGTCTTGTTTGATCTGTACATTCTGCTGACCTTTATGGGAGGCAGATCTTGCATGTTGAGGTCAGCAGCTATTTCAGCTGTTACAGTGTCTTCAGATACTTCTCGGAGTACCACTTTTAAATTTTTCTCCGAGGTAAGTGTGAAGGTTTGGTATTTTATACCTCTTACATCCAGCTCCTTGGTTAAATTTCTATAGTCAGTCAATGTAGCGGGCTGAATTTTGATGCCCTCATCTGTGTTCTTGGCAGTGGAGTAATTTATCTGCAGGTTGGCCATAGTGGTTCTTACGGCTGTCCATCTCTCCTTTTCCCTAAGAATGGCTGGAGGCACCGTTTCATTGGTGGAGGCAGAAGAATGTGTTGGGAGCCTCTTCATCAAATGCCATTTTCGTTTGCTGACTCCAAGGCGAGAGTTTTGCGTTTTTTGCGCGCATGCGTCTCTCCTTGATCTGAATGAGTAGAGTCCGAGATTACTAGATTTAAATTTTCCTACATTTGAAGAGCGTCTTCATTTTGATCTTCATCAGTCTCGGGTAAAGAGTAAACATTTAGGAAGCCTGGCCATTCAAGCCCGAACTTCTTAAGGAGTTTCTTTATGAAGCTGAATGCCAGTCCTTTATCTAGAGAGTCTATAATGATGTCAGGATCTATCATGTTTGATGGCCATTTGAGCTTAAACTTTCTTTGAAGTTTATTTGCAAGAATAAGCGCTGGTTCTTCATCCAGAGAATCTGTGAGGGCGTCCAAATCTAACACATTCATCATTAACGATCTGCGTGTAAATGCAAGTAATTCCTACAAATATATGGATCTGAAATACTTGTGCTAACAATGGCGATTCCAACGGCTGTTGGGCCTAATAACGAATCGCACTCGTTGCAATTACAGTCCACTTACCTTTGCTGCTGTTCTTAAATAGAGTATAATTCGTAATTTAATAATTTTAATCATGTCTCAGCTAGTTAATCTAGCTGCTACACTACAAAACCAAGATTCCTCATATTTGATTAACACGTTCTACCGAGAAGAAAATCTGCAACCGTCATCAAAGAACTCTGATCACTCTCCAGAATTCAAAAAGCATTAACAAAACATTAACATTTCTGGCTAGATGGGTGAAGCAAAACTGCTTTTCATATTCCCCTTTGTCTTGTAATGAAAGAACTTTGAATGGAGTGTTTGTGAGCTATATGCCCGCCCATGAGGGCAGTGAAGTTAGTTGTGTTCAGCTAAACATAAGATGGACTTTAGCCTTTTATATATGTTGATTTCTGCTTCATTATATTCCGGGTATTCTTTGATTTACTGGTTTGGATGACTACTTGTCTTGGTAAAGAACTTCTCAGCTAGATTTGGGAGAAAGGAAGAGATATAGGGGTATTAACTTCTCTATGGATCAAACTTTTCTATGGAATGTGGTCAAAATACAAGTGAGATGATTTTCAATGTGGTTCTCGAAAATAGACAAAGCATATCAAACTTCAACGTTTTAACAGTTGCTGGAATTCAGAAACAGAACGATTCAGAAACATTTGACGATTACTAGAAGTTCTTCAAGTTTAAACATTAATCTGTTGAATAGATGCTACTGCTGTATATCCGAAAAACTAGAAAGCAGCAGATATACTACATGTTTTAAATTTTCTAATACCGCGTTACTTACTACTTAACCAATAATCGCATCTCGTCGTCAATATTATTCCAGTCACTGAAAGGACACTGACACGCTACTTGAACTTGGCAAGAGTAGTCTTTGATCAAAACATTGCCTGTTCAGTTCTTCGATTATACTGAAAATGGGCAAGTTATGTTGACGTTAACACAGTCTCCATTAACATCAAATGCACGCATTTGTGCTCCCAATATAAAAAATTAATAATAAAATTAAGAGTGCAAGTATTCATATGAGTCATCATCGAGAGCCGATACACTGCTGGAAAATCTCTCGTGGCTGAAAATATTAACATTCTACCAGTTCTAATGAACGTATTTTGGGAAAATATGATATTCTGGAGATATATCAGCAAAACTATATTCACATTCATTAGCAAGATTCTTACTAAACAGAAGTAGTGAGTAACTTGACTTTACTCGGATGCTGTATACGAATAATGAAGATTACAATAGAGAAATGGAAATAAAAATTCAGAACTGCAATGTCAAGAAAAATGTTTCCCTGCTGAAGTCAACCGCAAAATTTAAATTTAGAACTTGGAGCGTGCATGTTCTTGAGGTCAACGTCGATAAATAAAAATATAATCTTTGAGATGTGGTTATTGGAAAGAATTTCAAAAGTTCCACTGGTTGGAAAAAACTTCCAACCAGGAAGTAACGGATCAAATGGGGAAAAAAAGGTAAAAATATCCAGGTTGCCAGATATCTGGCTGTTCTGAGATCTGGGTTTCAGAGTAAGTGATGATCGCACAAAATTTGCCGACTTGCGATAACAGATGGCATACGAGGATGGATAAATTCTAATTTAATATCCGAAGGTTCACTCTTTAGTTCGAAATAGAAAGCAGGACGATTACTGCTATAAAATCACACTATATTTATATATTGACAGAAAATTGCCAAAGAATACTGACGCCTTTATTCCATCGGGACCAGTTAATTTCAGTTTAGCTCTTACCTGCTGTACTCTTTTATTAAATTTCGTATGAAGTATTTAATTTTTAAAAACCCTATGCATATAACATTGAAGGATTTTTCGTTTTATTCATATTAAATTTAACTTCATTTTAAATTGAATTCATCTATGAATCAAACCTTTTTTATGTTTCAATTGTTACATGGTTGTTTATTTTATTTCATTTTGATATTTTTCTATGAAACCTGTTTTCTTAAATTGAAACAAGCGTGTTTTTATTTAATGATATAGAAATTATTTCTTTAGTTGTAGAAATGGTAATCCCTCCTACAGAATTTGGTGGCCCTGAAAAGGGCCGTTTCTTTTACTCTGTCGTTCAACCTCCATAACCATACAAGGTCTTTCCTTGTCGTTTTAGGGCGTATACAACGTCCATTGCTGTGACAGTCTTCCTTTTGCCATGCTCTGTATAGGTGACAGCATCTCGAATAACATTTTCCAGAAACAGTTTCAACACCGCACGGGTTTCTTCATATATCAAACCGGATATACGTTTAACACCACCGCGACGAGCAAGACGTCGAATTGCTGGTTTGGTAATTCCCTGAATGTTATCTCGAAGAACTTTTCGATGACGCTTAGCACTTCCTTTTCCAAGACCTTTTCCTGCTTTACCACTACCTGACATTGTAAGCAGATTATAAACCAACGCACCTGAACACTACTGGCAACTGAACTGAAAAACCTGATTTGGCTAGATGGATTACAGTCCCGTGGACTTCGATCCCTTAATCTGTATGAGTAGTCATGAATTAAGTGTTAGCGAGCACCTGGCTCACCCTATTTAGGGTTGTACGGAGGTACCAGAATCGGTAAGCCAAGCAGCTTTCGGGCGCTTGTGTTTCCACCTATCGTGTTCGTCATAATTAGATGACTCTTGAATGAGTTGATTTGGATGAACAGCTGCTTTGGCAAAATAAGCAGCAGCACTGTTTTGGGGGAAAGTGGGAATATCGCCATCTCGGTGTGAGAGAGTATTTCTGACAAACTACGGAGCGTTGAAGATCATACATAGGCACTTGTTTTGTATAACTTGTAGCTTGTTGATGTTTGTGGGGGAAGTGTGCCCCCAGGCTGGTGATCCATAAGTTAACGATGGTCTGATAATTGTTTTGTAGATCCGTAGTTTGTTATCAGTGCTGACTTGACTTCTTCTATTGAGGAGAGAATAGAGTTGTGCAATTGCAGAGTTTGCTTTTTTGCATGCATAAACTATGTGGGAGTTAAAGTTTAAACGGTTATCTAGTTGAATGCCCAGATATTTGGTGCTAGATCTCCATGGGATGGCTGTGTTAAAAAGTTTAACTTCTCCAACATGAGATGCTTGTCTTCTTGTGAAAAGAATGGCAGTGCTTTTATCGGAATTTACAGATATTCTCCATTTTTTGAACCAGTCTTCTAAATTTGTTGCTGCAGTTTGTAATCGCTGAGTAGCTATATTAGGCCTGAGAGATCTGCTAAGAATAGCCATATCATCCGCATAACTAGCTATAGTGGTTAGTGATGTGCTAGGAACATCAGAAACAAAGATGTTAAAAAGCAGCGGTGAGAGCAGCGAGCCTTGAGGGACACCAGCAGTGATTTTTTTCAGTGAGGATCTAATTCCACGCAACTTAACCTGAATTTTACGGTCCTGTAGAAAGGAGTTAATGATTTTGGTAAGATAAAGAGGGATGTTGGCTGCAATTAATTTGTAGATGAGACCTTTGTGCCAGTCTGTATCGAAAGCTTTTGCAACATCTAAAAAGATAGCTCCTGTGCGCTGTTTCCAGTTAAAGCCTGTAGTGATGAACTCAGTCAGTCTGTGAATTTGATGTGTAGTGCTATGTCCAGTACGGAAACCAAATTGTTCTTTCGGAATGATGTTATTTTTAATCACCTCCTCATTAAGTCGGTTGAGAATGATTCTTTCTGCTATTTTTCCTAGGCATGATAGAAGACTGATGGGTCTATAGCTCTGTGGCATCTGAGGCGCTTTACCAGGCTTGAGAATAAGGAAAATATCAGCTTGTTTCCATCTTGAGGGGAAATAATTAATTCTCAGAATTGCATTGATAATGGCTACTAAATGCATGACAGCTTTGTGTGGGAGGGCCTTGATTGTTTTGTTGGTAATTTCGTCTGGACCAGGGGCTTTTTTGTTTTTGAGCTTCTTGATGATTGAATAGACCTCTTTAGGTGAGGTGGGGCAGATATTTTCGCAGCTACAAGGTCGCCAAAGCACAGAGCGTACCTTACTGTGTATTTTTTCTATGAAGACTAGATCCGCTTGTGCATAATTAGGACGGCACTGAAGTTGGAGGGATTGAACGAGTGCTTCTGCTTTTTCGTCATCTCTGTAAACAAGACCTCTTTCTCCGTGAATGGGCTGGATGTTAGAGCGATCTGTACGGAGAGCTTTAGTCAACTTCCACAGAGAATTATCTTCGGTTTTGAGAGAACAGAGTTTTCTTTCCCATTGCTGGTTTCTGTGATCTTTTAGAGCGTAACGGACGAGGTTGGACGATCTGTTTAGTTCTTGACGGTCTTGCGGAGATAGCGTGTTGTGATAGCGGCGTCTGAGCCTATTTTTGTTCCTTATCAGAGCAAGGATTTCTGCAGGAAGTAAGTTTACTTGAGCTGGGGTAGAAGTAGAGCAAGCTGCGGATAAGCCAGCCTGTATTTTACATTCAAGATTGTTGACTGCCGCGTCGATTTCTTCACGGGTGGAAATAGTCGGTACTGAGTCTATGATAGTGTTCATTTTAGTCTTGAATTTTGCAAAGTTTGTGTGGGAATGAGCTCAGGCTCCTCCCCTAAACTTAAGAGTACTGGATTGTGATCTGAGCTTAGCTCGTCAATCACTTGAAGTCGGAAATGATGAGAAATATTGTTAAAAATAGCAATATCTAAAACATCAGGTCTGCCGATCGCTCCGTAGTGTGTTGGCTCAATCGGGCCTGCAATAACGATATTTCTCTTCAAGGAAAAGTTATAGAGGATCATTCCGTTGTTATTAAAGCTTTTGCTGTTCCATAAAGGATGCTTGGAATTGAGGTCTCCAGCTACAATTACTGCTTCATTTGTATCTAGTAGCTGAGAGAGATCAGAGGGGGGTAGAGGTTTGATAAGGGATGCTTGGAATTGAGGTCTCCTGCTACTATTACTGCTTCATTTGTATCCAGTAGCTGAGAGAGATCAGAGGGGAGTAGAGGTTTGCCAGGGGGGTTGTATACAGAAAAAATCTTTAAGCTGCCTGCATTGTTGGTAAGAATTTCTATGCCTGTCTCCTCGAGGTTAGATGTATTAATCTTCTTAGTCTCATTATAGCGAATGTTTCTTCTGACAAAGATGGCAGTGCCTCCACCTCTGGCATTAAGTCTGTCATTTCTAAGTAACGAGTAGTTTCTGAGTTTGGGATTATCGCAGGGACGTAGGTGCGTTTCGTTAATGAGGAGAATATCAATTTGTAAATGATCTGTAAGCTCCTGTAATTCCAAAATTTTGCTGTTGAGACCGTTTGCGTTCTAGAATATTATCTGCATAGAATTTGATGTTAAAGCCGGATTAGTCATTAATCATGGAGAAGATGACTTGAGTATTCCGAAGGAATTTGCTGGTGTCGGCCTGGCTTGGATTTGTTTTGCTGAAGGCCATTAGCATCTCCCCAAGTTAGGCAGCGAGTATTGCTGAAGAATTTGGACTGCTAGTTGTAGGGAGTACCTTAGTGTTACTCGAGGAAACCACAGAAGCATAGGATTTGTCTGGTGTAACTTTCCGCCCTTGGAATTCAGGCACGGATCTCACAATATTTTTCTGAGTGGGCTGAGTTAATTCCTGTCTAGGCTTTTGAAGGTTGGATGGGTGGAGAGTGCAACCCCTGTAGTTTGCAGGGTGTGGGCCACTGCAGTTCGCACATTTAGCAGGTGTGGTCTTTGGCTTGACGCAAGTGTGCGAGGGATGGTTGCCACCGCACTTCACACATTTGTAGTCTGCTCTGCATAGCATTTGCGCATGCCCAAATTTTTGGCAGCGATGGCATTGACCAGCCGATGCCTTTCTTCGTAGTGCTTCGGTCTTGATGACCAAGTTGCAGACTATTTTAAGATCGTAAATTTCCCTCTGGTCTTTACTGATCTCTACTAAGACCAGAGGCATGGGACGCTTGTTTGCGCGATACATTCGCGAAATCTTGACTGGCTCCAAGCCTTGTAATCTGAGGTCAGTAGCTATTTCGTCTGTTGTTATGTCTTCTACCAATCCTCTGATCACTACCTTGAGGTTCTTTTCACTCTTAAGTTGGTAAGTATGGTATGGAAATTTATGATCGTCCATAAGTCTGGTTAACTGGCGGTAGACCGTTGTTCCTTCAGGCTGTATACGTACTCCGTCATCTGTGTTTTTGGCTGACGAGAACTTGATGTTGCTTTTCTTCATCGTCTCTGCAAGCAACGACCACTTTTCTTTAGATCGCAGTACTACTGGTGGGATCCTCTCTTTGGGCTGTATTGGTATAGTTGTCTCAGTGCTTGCACTAGATTGTGCTGATGTGTCCATTTGAGAGACAATTTCTTGTTCTGCAGCAAGAGACTCTTTCTTCCTCTTCTTTCTGCTGACTTCTTGGTAATCATTATCGTCTGTGTCAGTTGTAGCGGAGGAATTGACGCTGTCATGTGTAGGGCGAGGAGAAAATTCGGAGGTTTGAGGGTCTTCATTCTCGCCCTCCATAATCTGGTGAACTTCTACCTTTCCTGGCCATTTTTTGTGCAAGATGTTGCCAATTTGCCGAAAGATAGCGAGAAGTTCTTTGAAGGAGAGATCTTCATATGGTGAATCCATAATATAGACTTGAAGTGGGGGAAAGGACCTGCCTTGTCCCTTCAACCACCGAGTGTTGTACTGGGCGGGGAACAGGAGAGAACCTGGAAAATGTTTTTGAAGTTGAAAGGAAAAAGTCTTACCTGCTCTGATGTTCGAGCACGCTGGTGGCGCATCAAATAATCACTATTTAATTTCAGTGTTGAAATAACTCTGAATTAAACATTAAAAACAATTAAAAACAAAACCTAACTTCACGCTGTACTACTACAAGGAGCGCTGATAAACACGTCTGAACTCACTGAAAAACAACAACAACCTCACCCCTCTCTCTACCCACCCCGTAAGGGGTAAGCCTGATAACCTGATTTGGCTAGATGGATTACAGTCCCGTGGACTTCGATCCCTTAATCTGTATGAGTAGTCATGAATTAAGTGTTAGCGATAACTTGATAACCTGATTTGGCTAGATGGATTACAGTCCCGTGGACTTCGATCCCTTAATCTGTATGAGTAGTCATGAATTAAGTGTTAGCGAGCACCTGGCTCACCCTATTTAGGGTTGTACGGAGGTACCAGAATCGATAAGCAAAGCAGCTTTCGGGCGCTTATGTTTCCACCTATCGTGTTCGTCATAATTTGATGACTCTTGAATGAGTTGATTTGGATGAACAGCTGCTTTGGCAAAATAAGCAGTAGCACTGTTATGGAGGAAAGTTGGAATATCTAGAATATCGGCATCTCGATGTAAGAGAGTATTTCGGACAAACCACGGAGCGTTGAAGATCCTACGGAGGCACTTGTTTTGTATAACTTGTAGCTTGTTGATGTTTGTGGGGGAAGTGTGCCCCAGGCTGGTGATCCGTAAGTTAACGATGGTCTGATAATTGTTTTGTAGATCCGTAGTTTGTTATCAGTGCTGATTTGACTTCTTCTATTGAGGAGAGAATAGAGTTGTGCAATTGCAGAGTTTGCTTTTTTGCATGCATAAACTATGTGGGAGTTAAAGTTTAAACGGTTATCTAGTTGAATGCCCAGATATTTGGTGCTAGATCTCCATGGGATGGCTGTGTTAAAAAGTTCAACTTCTCCAACATGAGATGCTTGTCTTCTTGTGAAAAGAATGGCAGTGCTTTTATCGGCATTTACAGATATTCTCCATTTTTTGAACCAGTCTTCTAAATTTGTTGCTGCAGTTTGTAATCGCTGAGTAGCTATATTAGGCCTGAGAGATCTGCTGAGAATAGCCATATCATCCGCATAACTAGCTATAGTGGTTAGTGATGTACTAAGAACATCAGAAACAAAGATGTTAAAAAGCAGCGGTGAGAGCAGCGAGCATTGAGGGACACCAGCAGTGATTTTTTTCAGTGAGGATCTAATTCCACGCAACTTAACCTGAATTTTACGGTCCTGTAGAAAGGAGTTAATAATTTTGGTAAGATAAAGAGGGATGTTTGAGGAGGCTAGGAGAAATTTCGGTGGTTTGAGGGTCTTCTGTCTCGACCTCCATAATCTGATGAACTTCTATCTTTCCTGGCCATTTAGTGTGTAGGATGTTACCAATTTGCCGAAAGATAGCTTGAAGTTCTTTGAAGGAGAGATCTTCATATGGTGAATCCATAATCTGGACTTGAAGTGGGGGAAGGACCTGCTTTGTCCCTTCAACCACCGAGTGTTGTACTGGGCAGGGAACAGGAGAGAACCTGGATAATGTTTTTGTAGGAAAAAATAAAAATAAAAAGACTTACCTGCTCTGATGATCGAGCACGCTGTTGATGCATCAAATAATCACAAAACAAAACTTAACTTCACTCTTAAAAACAAAACTTAGCTTCACTGCTGTAATACTACAAGGAGCGCTGATAAACACGTCTGTACTCACTCTCAAGATCGGCCAAAAGTAAAATCCCAAGGGGTAAGCCCGTAACGCATAACGCATAACGTTACTGGCTGGATGGGTGAAGCAAAAATGCTTTTCTTTTTCCCCTTTATCTCTGTAAGTGATACTGTGAATGGGGTATTATTGAGCTACCTGCTCGCCCTATTGGGGCCTGAAGTTAGTGATGTTCGCTGTGTAGAAGAATAGATTTTGGTCTTCTGTATTTGCAGTGTATTGCTTCACTGTAGTTGTTGGCTTGTTTGATCAGTGGATTTGAGTGCAGGGTTGCCTTGGAAAAGAATTTCTCAGCTAAGTCGTGGAGATGCGAGCGGATATAAGGGATGTTTACTTCTCGGTGGATCTGGGAGTTTCTTATGTACCATGGGGCATCCAGGATCATTCTTAGGCACTTGTTCTGGATCCTTTGTAGTTTTTGTATGTTGGTTTCTGAGGTATGACTCCATGCTGGAGAGGCGTAGGTGATAACTGGGCGAATTACAGTTTTGTACAGAGTTAGCTTGTTTCTTACATCTAGTTTGCTTTTGCGGTTGATCAGGGGGTAGAGTTGTGCAATTGCTCTGGATGTCTTCACTCCTGTTAGTTTGATGTGATTACTAAATAGCAGTTTGCTATCCAGTTTCACACCAAGATATGTTGCTTCTGTTACCCATGGGATCTTGAGTCCGTGAAGCTGGATGTCATCCTTGCTGGTGACTTTCCTTCTGGAGAACAGCACAGCAGAAGTTTTCAGGGGGTTTACCTGGATCCTCCAATCTGTTAGCCAAGTTTCTAGTGTGTTGATGCTGCCTTGCAGCCTTCTAATTGCTAGCTGAGGGCTGCGAGATCATGAAAGTATCGCGGTGTCGTCTGCATATAATGCTGTAATGATATTTCTCGGGTTTGGGGGGATATCAGCTGTATAGATCGAGTACAGTAGAGGTGCTAAAAGGGAACCCTGTGGCACGCCTGCAAGGATCTTGCGTTTGGATGACACTGTTCCATTTAGTTGGATTTGCATGTGTCTGTCACTTAGGTATGCTTTAATTAGTTTGACTAGTTTTATAGGGAAGTTAAATTGTATAAGTTTGTAGAGAAGTCCCTGATGCCATACCTTATCAAAGGCCTTCGCTATGTCGATGAAGACTGCAGCCGTCTGGAGATTCCAGTTAAAGCCTCCTGCTATGTATTCTACCAGACGGTGTATTTGTTGTGCTGTGGAGTGTTCTCTGCGGAATCCGAATTGCTCGTTTGGGATGATTCCGAGCTTGTCAGTGATTGCTTGTAGCCTTGTGAGTATAACCTTTTCCGTGACTTGATAAGAGGCTAATGGGTCTGTAGCTTTCTGGAAGTTGAGGATTCTTACCTGCCTTTTTTAAGGTATGATATATGCTGTTTTCCAGGTTGTCGGGAAGTGCTGAAATCTGATGATCGCGTTTGTTATATTAACAATATGTATTATTGCTTTTCTTGGAAGCAACTTTAGTGTTCTGTTGGTGATGCCATCAGGGCCTGGAGCCTTTTTGTTGTTCAGTTGTGCTATGATTTTGGTTATTTCCCCTGGTGTAGTGGGGGAGATGGGTTCTGAGGTATCAGTGAGATTTAATGCTTTCCTGACTTGGCGATGAACTTTGTAGATGAAATTGATGTTAAGACTTTTGTACGATGGGCTGCACTGCTCCTCCAGGTTGTCTATGAGGGCTTCTGCTTTTTCCGTGTCTGTGTGTACTATTCCTTGTTTGGTTTGTATAGGAGGTAAGGGCTGCCTTTTGGTGCGTAGGATTTTTAAGAATTTCCATATGGAGTGATCTTCTGTGTTGAGTGTGGTTAATTTGGTTTCCCATTCTTGATTACGGTGGTTTTGTAGAGCTTCTCTGACTTTTCTGTTGAGTTTGTTTAGTGTTGTTTTGTCCAGTGGTGCTCTTGTGTTGTGATATCTCTTTCTTGCTTTGTTCTTGGTTCTAATCAGGTCCATGATTTCTTCTGTAATCCAGTTGGTGGTGTGGTGGAGAGTGGTTTGCTTTACTGAGGCTATTGCTTTCTGCATTTGGCTTGTTAGATTGGTTATAGCTATATCTATCTCTTCTTTTTTCTGTATGATTCGTGGTGGACCAATGTATTCTGGTAGAGTTTTTGCGAGTTTGTTCCAAGCTATAAAGGAGTGCTGGGGTGAGAACTGTTCTTGATTGCCTAGCCTGAGCTGAATGGGGTTGTGGTCTGATGAAAGTTCTTCTATTGTTTCTAGTTGGTATTGGTATGGGATGTTTTTAAGTATTACGATGTCCAAAACATCAGATCTTCCTGTTGGGCTGTGGTGAGTGGGCTCAGTAGGTCCTACCACAATGGCAGAGTTGTGCATTGCATAGTTGTGTAAAATGTGTCCTTTGGTGTTAATGGATGAGCTAAACCAGGCTGTATGCTTGGAGTTGAGATCTCCTGCTAAGATTATGGAGTCTTTGGATCCGAGGATAGAGTCTAGGTCAGATATCAGTAGTGGGATTCCAGGTGGGTTGTATGCTGCATAGATCTTTAGACTGCCTGCGTTGCTGGTGTGTACCTCCACTCCGGTTACCTCTAGGTTCATAGTTGGGAGGTCAGTTACAGTGTTATGGTTTAAGTAGCTTTTTATGTAGACAGCAGTGCCTCCTCCTCTTGCACCAAGTCGATCCTTTCTGTACATTGTAAAGCCTCGGAGTCTTGGGTTATTTGCTGGTCTGAGGTGTGTTTCGTTGACTAGAATGATGTCAGGTTTGTGTCTGGATGCAAATTCTTGGAGTTCCAGGATTTTGTTTGTTATTCCATTTGCATTCCAAGCTACAATCTTTAGTGAGTTTGGTTTGTGTTTTCTATTCATGACAGAGGGCTGTTAGGATGGATTGTGTTCCTTGTAGGAATCTCTTTCTGGAGGAAGGTGAGGGGCTTGTCATGCTAAATTCTTGCAGCATGGTGGCAAGCGAGGCAGTTAAGATTTTTTCTAAGTTGGAGCCTCGCTGTTCGTAGGATGTGGGGTTCTTGGGTCGTGCAGCCTCAGCATACGTTTTTGTCATGTTGGTTGGCTGTGTTGTTGGTGTGGACTGAGATGAGGGGTGAGTTGCCTGCTTGGTAGTGGGGTTGTTACCGGGAGGGGGGGGTCTGAGGCTAGTTTTTGTTATCCCAACGATTTCTTGGGTGGGACATGCACCCCTTGTAATTGGCAGGGTGAGGTCCTCCACAGTTAGCACAGCATGCCGGTGTTGTTTTTGGCTTGGTGCAGGTGCTAGTCGGATGTTCTTTGCCACATTTTAGGCATCTGTAGGGTGCTTTGCAGAGCCGTTGGGCATGCCCGAACGTTTGGCACCTGTGGCATTGTCCTGCCGATGCCTTCTTTTTTAGTGGCTCAGTTGTGATTTTGAGCCCACATATGTTTTTAATTCGTATATTCTTTTTTGTGTGTTTGATATCTCTACCAGGACTAGTGGCATAGGTTTTTTGTCCGATCTTAGCATTCTGCTGACTTTAACTGGGGTCAGGCCTTGGTTGATGAGATCGGCATTGACCTCGTCGGTCGTGATTCCCTTGGCAACCCCCCTCAGCACCACTTTAAGGTTCTTTTCACTGGCCAGTGCAAATGTGTGAAAAGGCAGCATGGAGTTGTCCAGCATTTTTGTTATCATGCGGTAGTCTGGGACTGATTCGGGTTGGATCTTTACCCCTTCATCTGTGTTTCTGGCCCAGGAATAGTTGATGTTCTGTTCTCTGAGCGATTTCGAGACTGAGGTCCACTTATGTTTGTCTCGAAGGATTACCGGGGGTACCTTTTCTTTATTTCCCGATACTGCTTGTGTGGGCGCGTTTTCTTCCGTGGGTTCGTCCGCGGTCCTTCGCCTTTTGTTTGTGTGTTCGTCTGCTGTTGGTTCTGTCTGTCTGTTGTCCTCGGGTGTGGGGAGGGTAATGTTTTGTTCTGTGATATCGTCCTCTTCCTCTTCGGGTTCCTCTGCCTGTGTATACAGTTTAAGGTAGCCTGGCCATTCGGTTTCGAACTTTTGAAGGAGTACCTTAAATAGTTCTAAGGCTTCGTCTCTGTTTATGTGTTGAAGAAAATCTTTAACGTTGTCCATTTCTATTGTGTGTGTAGGGGTTCAAAAAGGATGGTAAATTCGCGTGGAACTTTCGTAAAAATGTTAAAGCTTACCTTTACCTGGGTGGGTGCTGGTAAGGACATGGGTATTGCAGTCTTCAGAGTCTCTTCGCTACCTCGCTGGTAACAGTTCTTTTGGTAAAGAGAAGCAGAATAATCCAATTTCGGACTTATGGACGATCATAAAAAAGTCGGTTCTTAGTTCAAGATCAGTTGAAGGCATCTCATTCAATCACTTCATTAAAAACAATACTTAATCACTTAAACACGTCTCTTGGGTAAGCCCGTAAATAACCACGCTCAACGCTACTGACTGGATGGGCGAAGCAATTATGCTTTTATATTCCCCTTTGTCTGGGTTGGTGTACAGGTGAATGGGGTAGTTTTGAGCTTTATGCTCTCCCTTTGTGGGCAGTGTAGTTAGTTGATATCAGCTGGGAGCAGAATTGTTTTCGGTCTTTTGTGCTTATTGTAGACTGTCTCATCGTATTCTGAAGCTTGACTGATCAGTGGGTTAGGATGAGTGATTGCTCTGGTGAAATACTTCTCTGCTAGGTCGTGTAGTAGGGGGGCTATGTATGGTATTTTGGTCTCCCGATGGATCTGTGCGTTTCTGACGTACCACGGTGCGTCCAAGATCATCCGAAGGCATTTATTTTGTATTCTCTGGAGTTTTAGGATATTAGACTGTGAGGTGTGGCTCCACGCTGGGGAGGCATACGTGATTACCGGGCGTAATACCATCTTGTATATTAGTAGTTTATTTTGTGTGTGAAGTTTACTTCGGCGGTTGATCATGGGGTATAGCTGTGCTATGGCTCTGGCTGTCTTGCTGCAGATGTGTTTAATGTGACTGTTGAATCTAAGTCTTTTGTCCAATCTAACTCCCAGATATGTGGTTTCTGCTTGCCATGGAATCTTTTTCCCATAGAGTTGGATGTCATCACTGATGAGTACTTTTCTTCTGGTGAAAAGCATCGCTGAGCTTTTGTGTGGATTGACCTGAATTCTCCAATCTGAGAACCACTTTGCAAGAGTGGAGATGCTATCCTGTAGTCTTTTGGTTGCCAGCTTGGGGCTGAGAGATCTCGACAATATTGCCGTATCATCGGCATATAAGGCAGTGATGGTTGTTCTTGGGTTTTGTGGGATATCGGCTACATAGATTGAGAAGAGTAGGGGGGCCAGAAGAGAGCCTTGGGGTACACCTGCCAGAATTTTTCTTCTGGATGATACAATTCCATTGATTTTTATTTGCATGTATCTGTCTGAGAGATAGGATTTGATCAGTCTGATGATGTTTATGGGTATGTTGGCTTTTATAAGCTTGTAGAGTAGGCCCTGGTGCCATACTTTGTCAAATGCCTTTGCTAGATCCAAGAAAACGGCTGCAGTGTGCTGGTTCCAATTAAAGCCGACTGTGATGTGTTCTACCAGGCGGTGTATTTGTTGAGTGGTACTGTGCTCCTTCCGGAAACCAAATTGTTCATTAGGGATGATTTTAAGTTTCTCTGTGGCGTCTTGTAGTCTGGAAAGGATAACTCTCTCTGCTATTTTGCCAAGGCTGGATATTAGACTAATGGGCCTGTAACTTTGGGGAAGATGTGGGTCATTTCCAGGCTTTTTTATCGGTGTTATATCAGCAATTTTCCAGGCTATGGGAAAATGTTGTAGTCTGATTATTGCATTTGTTATGTTGACTATATGGATTATGGCCTTTCTGGGAAGAATTTTTATGATTTTGTTGGTGATTCCATCTGGTCCTGGGGCTTTTTTTGAATTTAAATGCTTGATGATGTTATATATTTCTGTTGGGGTGGTAGGAGTGATGTGGTCTGGGCAGTTCTCTGTTTGCTTTAAAGTATGCCTGACCTGCATATGAATATTATATATATGACTAATATTCAGGTTTTCATATGCAGGTTTACACTGCTCCTCCAGACTGTCAGCCAGTGCATCAGCTTTGTCTCTATCCATGTGTGTTATTCCGTGCTTGGTCTGCATGGGGGGTAAGGGTAGATTTTTTCTACGGAGGATCTTCAAAAATTTCCACAGAGTATGATCAGCTTGGTTTAGGGATGTTAACTTCTTTTCCCATTCCTGGTTTCTATGATTTTGTAGTGCATCTCTTACTTTTCTGTTTAGGTTGTTTAGGATAGTTTTGTCTTGTGGAGCTCTAGTGTTATGGTACCTCTTCCTGGCTTTATTTTTGGACTTGATTAAGTTGGTAATCTCCTCAGGGATTCTGCTGGTTGAATGGATGAGTGTAGTTCTGGTGACTGAAGCAATTGCTTTCTTGATTTGGTCGGTTAAGCTTTTTACTGCAGTGTCTATCTCTTCTTTTTTATGTATGATAGGTACAGGGCCAATGTGCTCTGGTAGGACATGGGACAGTTTGTCCCATGCTAGGAATGAGTGTAGTGGGGAGAATTGATCTAGTGTACCTAGTTTGAGCACTAGGGGATTATGATCTGATGACAATTCATTTACTGTTTCCAGCTGGTACTGATATTTGATATTCTTTAAAATAATGATGTCTAGCACGTCTGATCTGCCAATTGGGCTGTGATGGGTAGGCTCGACAGGTCCCACAACTGTGGCTGAGTTGGCTGCTGTGTAGTTGTGTAGAGTGTGGCCACTTGTATTAACTGTGGAGCTGTACCAGGCAGTGTGCTTTGCATTCAAATCTCCTGCCATAAGAATGGGGTCTGTGGAGCCTAGGATGGAATCTAGATCTGATATTAATAGGTGTTTGCTTGGTGGGTTGTAGGCTGCATATATCTTGATGCTTCCTGCATTTCTGGTGTGTACTTCTACTCCTGTAATCTCCAGGTTGGTGGTTGGTGGGTTGGGTATGGTATTGTGGTTGAGGTAGGGCTTGATGTAGATGGCTGTGCCTCCCCCTCTGGCACCTAGTCTGTCTGTTCTGTACATGGTGTACCCCCTTATTTTGGGGTTGTTAGCAGGTCTCAGGTGAGTCTCGCTAATCAGCATAATATCGGGGTTTCTTCTGAGTGCGAACTCTTGTAGCTCAAGTGTTTTGTTGGTGAGGCCATTGGCATTCCAGGCAGTTATCAGGAGTGAGTTTGGTTGTATTTTAGTTGTGTTCATTGAGAGCTGCTAGTATGGAGTGGGTTCCTTGAAGGAATCTCTTCGTTGAGGATGACGATGGGTTTGTTTGGCTAAATTCTTGCAGCATAGTGGCTAATGAGGAGGTCAGTATTGCTGCTATGTTGGAGGTTTTCTGAGTGGTATGTACTGCATTCTTGGGGCGAGCTGCTTCTGCGTAGGTTTTGGTGGGGAAATGTGGTCTTTCCTGACTTGTTTGGTTTAGTTTTCTTTGATCAGTCTCAATCTGTGATCTTTGGGTGGTAATCGGAGCAGGTGATTGGGGGGGTCTTGTTGCCCCACGGTTTTTCGGATGATGAATGCATCCTTTATAGTTGGCAGGATGGGGTCCACCGCAGTTGGCACATGTGGCTGGCGTGGTTCTTGGTTTGGAACAGGTGATAGTTGGGTGTTTTTCGCCACATTTGAGGCATCTGTACTCAGCTTTGCAGAGTTTTTGGGCATGGCCAAACTTTTGGCAGCGATGACATTGCCCTGCTGATGCTCTCTTTCTTAGTGGTTCTGGAGTTATTCTTAGACCGCAGACGGCGGTTATTTCATAGATGTGTTTCTGTGTGTTGGGGACTTCCACTAGGACTAGTGGCATTGGTTGCTTGTCTGATCGGGTCATCCTGCTGACCTTGATAGGTGTTAGGCCGTGTTGGGTGAGGTCTGCTGCAATCTCCTCAGAGGTGATGCCTTCTGTGACTCCTCTGAGTACAACTTTAAGATTTTTTTCGCTGCTTAGTGCAAAAGTGTGATATTGTAGTTTGTTGTTGTCCATTATTTTTGTTATACCTCTGTAGTCTGTTACTGTTGTTGGCTGTATTTTAACCCCTTCGTCTGTGTTTCTGGCCCAGGAGTAATCAATATTGTGATCTCTAAGGTTTTGTGCTACTGTGGTCCACTTTTCTTTTTCCCGGAGAATTACCGGGGGGACCTTTTCCTTCTTTTCCGGGGCTGTTTGTGAGGGTGCGGCGTCTTCCATGTGGTCGTCCGTGGTTCTGCGTCTTTTCCCTGTGTGTTCTTCTGTGACGTTTGTCTGTTTTAAGTTCTCTGGTGGGCTAGAGGTCGTGTTGTTTGTTTCTCTCTCGTCATCTTCGATGTCTTCTGGTTCATCTGTGTGTGCGTACAAGTTTAGAAAACCTGGCCATTCGGTGTCAAATTTTTTAAGGATTAACTTAAATAACTCTAGTGCTTGATCTCTGTTTAGGTGTTGTAGTAAATCTTCGAAGCTTTCCATTTTGGTGCGTGTATGGTTTTTCCGTTGTGGTTTTGTTGCTATTTGTATATCGCTTAAAATAAATAAAGTGACTAAACCTTACCTTGGTAGGTTCTTTCATTCCACTTTAGTCCTTGGTCGTGGAGGTCCGTTTTTGAACCACTATGATATTTTGACTATTTAAGATGTAATCCAATGTTAATCGCGTATTCCTTTCTTTAACCGAGTGCGCGCGATAACCTGATTTGGCTAGATGGATTACAGTCCCGTGGACTTCGATCCCTTAATCTGTATGAGTAGTCATGAATTAAGTGTTAGCGAGCACCTGGCTCACCCTATTTAGGGTTGTATGGAGGTACCAGAATCGATAAGCAAAGCAGCTTTCGGGCGCTTGTGTTTCCACCTATCGTGTTCGTCATAATTTGATGACTCTTGAATGAGTTGATTTGGATGAACAGCTGCTTTGGCAAAATAAGCAGTAGCACTGTTATGGAGGAAAGTTGGAATATCTAGAATATCGGCATCTCGATGTAAGAGAGTATTTCGGACAAACCACGGAGCGTTGAAGATCATACGGAGGCACTTGTTTTGTATAACTTGTAGCTTGTTGATGTTTGTGGGGGAAGTGTGCCCCCAGGCTGGTGATCCGTAAGTTAACGATGGTCTGATAATTGTTTTGTAGATCCGTAGTTTGTTATCAGTGCTGACTTGACTTCTTCTATTGAGGAGAGAATAGAGTTGTGCAATTGCAGAGTTTGCTTTTTTGCATGCATAAACTATGTGGGAGTTAAAGTTTAAACGGTTATCTAGTTGAATGCCCAGATATTTGGTGCTAGATCTCCATGGGATGGCTGTGTTAAAAAGTTTAACTTCTCCAACATGAGATGCTTGTCTTCTTGTGAAAAGAATGGCAGTGCTTTTATCGGCATTTACAGATATTCTCCATTTTTTGAACCAGTCTTCTAAATTTGTTGCTGCAGTTTGTAATCGCTGAGTAGCTATATTAGGCCTGAGAGATCTGCTAAGAATAGCCATATCATCCGCATAACTAGCTATAGTGGTTAGTGATGTGCTAGGAACATCAGAAACAAAGATGTTAAAAAGCAGCGGTGAGAGCAGCGAGCCTTGAGGGACACCAGCAGTGATTTTTTTCAGTGAGGATCTGATTCCACGCAACTTAACCTGAATTTTACGGTCCTGTAGAAAGGAGTTAATAATTTTGGTAAGATAAAGAGGGATGTTGGCTGCAATTAATTTGTAGATGAGACCTTTGTGCCAGACTGTATCGAAAGCTTTTGCAACATCTAAAAAGATAGCTCCTGTGTGCTGTTTCCAGTTAAAGCCTGTAGTGATGAACTCAGTCAGTCTGTGAATTTGATGTGTAGTGCTATGTCCAGTACGGAAACCAAATTGTTCTTTCGGAATGATGTTATTTTTAATCACCTCCTCATTAAGTCGGTTGAGAATGACTCTTTCTGCTATTTTTCCTAGGCATGATAGAAGACTGATGGGTCTATAGCTCTGTGGCATCTGAGGCGCTTTACCAGGCTTGAGAATAAGGAAAATATCGGCTTGTTTCCATCTTGAGGGGAAATAATTAATTCTCAGAATTGCATTGATAATCGCTACTAAATGCATGACAGCTTTGTGTGGGAGGGCCTTGATTGTTTTGTTGGTAATTTCGTCTGGACCAGGGGCTTTTTTGTTTTTGAGCTTCTTGATGATTGAATAGACTTCTTTAGGTGAGGTGGGGCAGATATTTTCATAGCTACAAGGTCTCCGAAGCACAGAGCGTACCTTACGGTGTATTTTTTCTATGAAGACTAGATCCGCTTGTGCATAATTAGGACGGCACTGAAGTTGGAGGGATTGAACGAGTGCTTCTGCTTTTTCGTCATCTCTGTAAACAAGACCACTTTCTCCGTGAATGGGCTGGATGTTAGAGCGATCTGTACGGAGAGCTTTAGTCAACTTCCACAGAGAATTATCTTCGGTTTTGAGAGAACAGAGTTTTCTTTCCCATTGCTGGTTTCTGTGATCTTTTAGAGCGTAACGGACGAGGTTGGACGCTCTGTTTAGTTCTTGACGGTCTTGCGGAGATAGCGTGTTGTGATAGCGGCGTCTGAGCCTATTTTTGTTCCTTATCAGAGCAAGGATTTCTGCAGGAAGTAAGTTTACTTGAGCTGGGGTAGAAGTAGAGCAAGCTGCGGATAAGCCAGCCTGTATTTTACATTCAAGATTGTTGACTGCCGCGTCGATTTCTTCACGGGTGGAAATAGTCGGTACTGAGTCTATAATAGTGTTCATTTTAGTCTTGAATTTTGCAAAGTTTGTGTGGGATTGGCTGGGAATGAGCTCAGGTTCCTCCCCTAGACTTAAGAGTACTGGATTGTGATCTGAGCTTAGCTCGTCAACTACTTGAAGTCGGAATTGATGAGAAATATTGTTAAAAATAGCAATATCCAAAACATCAGGTCTGCCGGTCGCTCCGTAATGTGTTGGCTCAATCGGGCCTGCAATAACGATATTTCTCTGCAAGGCAAAGTTGTAGAGGATCATTCCGTTGTTGTTACAGCTTTTGCTGTTCCATAAAGGATGCTTGGAATTGAGGTCTCCTGCTACTATTACTGCTTCATTTGTATCCACTAGCTGAGAGAGATCAGAGGGGAGTAGAGGTTTGCCAGGGGGGTTGTATACAGAATACATCTTTAAGCTGCCTGCATTGTTGGTAAGAATTTCTATGCCTGTCACCTCGAGGTTAGATGTAGTAATCTTCTTAGTCTCATTATAGCGAATGTTTCTTCTGACAAAGATGGCAGTGCCACCACCTCTGGCATTTAGTCTGTCATTTCTAAGTAACGAGTAGTTTCTGAGTTTGGGATTATCGCAGGGACGTAGGTGCGTCTCGTTAATGAGGAGAATATCAATTTGCAAATGATCTGTAAGCTCCTGTAATTCCAAAATTTTGCTGTTTAGACCGTTTGCATTCCAGAATATTATCTGCATAGAATTTGATGTTAAAGCCGGGTTAGTCATTAATCATGGAGAAGATGGCTTGAGTATTCCTAAGGAATTTGCTGGTGTCGGCCTGGCTTGGATTTCTCTTCACACACTTGTAGTCTGCTCTGCATAACATTTGCGCATGCCCAAATTTTTGGCAGCGATGGCATTGACCAGCCGATGCCTTTCTTCGTAGTGGCTCGGTCTTGATGACCAAGTTGCAGACTATTTTAAGATCATAAATTTCCCTCTGGTCTTTACTGACTCTACTAGATCACTCCTCCCTGCAGTACAGTAGTAAACTCAAAATAGTAAAAATCTTTTTCAACTGAAAAACCTCAATTCCCGGTTTCTTATATATCTGAGCTGAGGACGTAAAAGAGAGCTCGTTCCGACGACAGCCATTGAATCTCATTAATAGGTCCTGACGGATTGGATTTATTTGAAAACTTTCTTTCACTCAGGTAGCATGAGGCTTACTCAAATTATCATTATAAACTCGAAAAGATGGAGAACGACTGACATAGCAAAACATTCAGACGCTCGGAAAATCACATGTCTCGTCTTAAAAACTTTCACTTTTAATTACGTTAACTATCGGAAGCTACGCGGCAACGGAAACCTAATGCGTAGCGTTTATTGCCCCAGTGCCATTAATGTGACTGAAATCGAACCAATTTTAGATTCAGCGCAAGGATACTGTAAATTGCCAACGCAGCAAACATCATGAAGAAACTTAGAGAAAAACGTTTCATATGGTCCAAATACAACTGAGGTGAATTTCAATCTGGTTTTCGAAAATAGTTAAGCATTTCAAACTCGAACGTTTTAACAGATGCTGGACTTCAGAAAAAGAACGATTCAGAAACATTTAACGGATACTGGAAGTTCTTCAAGTTTAAACATTAATCTGTTGAATAGATGCTGCTGCTGTATTTCCCAGAAATTAGATATTTCTGGGAAATACAGAAATTTGAAAATCTCCAATATTTCGTTACTTTCTCCATAACCAAGAATCGCATCTCCTCGTCAATATTATTCCAGTCACTGGAAGGATACTGACACGCCACACGAATTTTGCAAGAGTATTCTTAGAGCAAACCATTGCCTGTTCAGTTCTTCGATTATATTGAAAACGGGCAAGTTATGTTGACGATAACACAGTCTCCATTAACATCAAATGCTCGCAATATCAACAATTAATCATAAAACTAAGAGTGCAAGAATCATCGTCGTGAGCCGATACGCTGCTGGAAAACTCTGGTGGCTGAAAATATTAACATTCTACCAGTTCAATGAACGTATTTTGGGAAAATATGATATGCAGGAGATATATCAGCAAAACTATATTCACATTCATTAGCAAGATTCTTACTAAACAGAAGTAGTGAGTAACTTGACTTTACTCGGATGCTGTATACGAATAATGAAGATTACAATAGAGAAATGGAAATAAAAATTCAGAACTGCAATGTCAAGAAAAATGTTTCCCTGCTGATGTCAACCGCAAAATTTAAATTTAGAACTTGGAGCGTGCATGCTCTTGAGGTCAACGTCGATAAATAAATATATAATCTTTGAGATGTGATTATTGGAAAGAATTTCAAAAGTTCCACTGGTTGGAAAAAACTTCCAACCAGGAAGTAACGGATCAAATGGGGAAAAAAAGGTAAAAATATCCAGGTTGCCAGATATCTGGCTGTTCTGAGATCTGGGTTTCAGAGTAAGTGATGATCGCACAAAATTTGCCGACTTGCGATAGCAGATGGCATTCGACGATGGATAAATTCTAATTTAATATCCGAAGGTTCACTCTTTAGTTCGAAATAGAAAGCAGGACGATTACTGCTATAAAATCACACTATATTTATATATTGACAGAAAATTGCCAAAGAATACTGACGCCTTTATTCTATCGGGACCAGTTAATTTCAGTTTAGCTCGTACCTGCTGTACTCTTTTCTTAAATTTCGTATGAAGTATTTAATTTTTAAAAACCCTATGCATATAACATTGAAGGATTTTTCGTTTTATTCATATTAAATTTAACTTCATTTTAAAATGAATTCATCTATGAATCAAACCTTTTTTATGTTTCAATTGTTACATGTTTGTTTATTTTATTTCATTTTGATATTTTTCTATGAAACCTGTTTCTTAAATTGAAACAAGCGTGTTTTTATTTAATGATATAGAAATTATTTCTTTAGTTGTAGAAATGGTAATCCCTCCTACAGAATTTGGTGGCCCTGAAAAGGGCCGTTTCTTTTACTCTGTCGTTCAACCTCCATAACCATACAAGGTCTTTCCTTGTCGTTTTAGGGCGTATACAACGTCCATTGCTGTGACAGTCTTCCTTTTGCCATGCTCTGTATAGGTGACAGCATCTCGAATAACATTTTCCAGAAACAGTTTCAACACCGCACGGGTTTCTTCATATATCAAACCGGATATACGTTTAACACCACCGCGACGAGCAAGACGTCGAATTGCTGGTTTGGTAATTCCCTGAATGTTATCTCGAAGAACTTTTCGATGACGCTTAGCACCTCCTTTTCCAAGACCTTTTCCTCCTTTACCACGACCTGACATTGTAAGCAGATTATAAACCAACGTACCTGAACACTACTGGCAACTGAACTGAAAAACTTGAACTTGAACTTGAACTTAATTGGTTGATGGACTGAGTCCTTGACTCTTTATCCCTTCATCTGGATTTTAGATTGTGGGTGATGAGATTATTGTGGGTAATTTACCCGCTCATTGTGAGCCTTGAGGCTGTATCAGCTTTCTCTTGCGATGGAGGATTTCGGTTTTTTATGTTTGAAACGATCTGAGGGCTTGTAGTCCGCTGCCTGTCGAACTAACTGATTTGGGTGATTATCCGTGATTGTGAAGAATTTCTCTGCAATGCTTGTCATGTAGGTCTTAATATCTGGAAGATTGGCTTCTTGATGTAATTGGGTGTTTCTGATGAACCATGGGGCATTAAATGCCATTCTTAGGCATTTATTCTGTATTATCTGAAGTCTGTTGATGTTGCTTTTAGTCGTGTGACCCCAGGTTGGAGAGGCATAAGTTAGTTGCGGTCTGATTACCGATTTGAAAAGTAAGATTTTGTTGCTTATGCTTAGGAAGCTGTTCCTGTTCAAAAGTGGATATAGCTGTGCTATAGTCTGACTTGCCTTAGTGGTAACACTATCCATATGTGACTTGAAGTTTAGACGTCTATCAAGATGAATTCCCAGATATTTGGTAGAATTGCGCCAAGGGATGATTTTACCAAACATTTGTATGCTTGTATTCGGTTCTGCCTTACGTCTGGTGAAAAGTACTGCAGAGCTTTTGTTTGGATTAATTGCGATACGCCACTTGGTGTACCAATCCTCCAATTCATTGACTGCTCTCTGCAGCTTGATTGTGGCCAGGTGTGGACGGAGGGATCTGGCTATAATGATTGTATCGTCGGCATACAGAGCGGTGATAGCTGGAGACAGTTTGGGGAGATCTGCCATGTATATGGAGAAGAGCAGGGGAGATAGTAGAGAGCCTTGAGGTACTCCGGCCGTGATTCTCCTCTCCGTGGATCTGATACCGTTGACTTTTATTTTAAATTTTCTGTTGTGTAGATATGATTTGATAAGTAGCACTAGTGGCAATGGAATACCAACTTCGTGTAGTTTAAAAATTAGTCCATGATGCCATACTCTATCAAATGCCTGGGTGATGTCTAGAAAAACTGCGCCAGTGTGTTGGTGCCATTCATACCCTTGGGTTATATGTTCGATAACTCTGTAAATTTGTAGCGTTGTGGAGTGATATTTCCTAAAGCCGAATTGTTCATCTTGAATTATATGGTTCATATCTGTTGCCTCTTGAAGCCGTGTGAGAATAGCACGTTCGGCTATCTTACCTATGCATGAAAGAAGGCTGATTGGTCTGTAATTTACAGGAAACTGTGTATTTTTCCCAGGTTTGGGAATTAGGAAAACGTCGGCAATTTTCCATCGTTGTGGGAAATAATTTAGCCGGAAGATGGCATTAATGATGGCTACTAGATGCATAACCCCTTTGCGAGGAAGTAACTTGAGTACCTTATTTGTTATTCCATCTGGACCTGGAGCCTTTTTGTTATTTAGTTTTTTAATAAAAAAGTACTAACGCGTTTATTCTATCGGGACCAGTTAATTTCAGTTTAGCTCGTACCTGCTGTACTCTTTTATTAAATTTCGTATGAAGTATTTAATTTTTAAAAACCCTATACATATAACATTGAAGGATTTTTCGTTTTATTCATATTAAATTTAACTTCATTTTAAATTGAATTCATCTATGAATCAAACCTTTTTTATGTTTCAAAGTGTTGTGTGGGGTCTTTAGCTCGTCCATTAACTTTGTTAGCCGACGGTAGTCCCTTCGGGAAGGTCACGGACTCCTTCGTCGGAGTTTTTGGGTGTTTTGAATTTAATCTCGGAGTTTCTCATGGCTTCCGAGATTGTCGACCATTGTTTTTTGTCTCTTATGATTACCGTTGGGACTCGTTCTTTGATTTGTGCCGCTGTGTCCATTGTCCGGTGTTCCAGTTCTTTGGGTGGTGTATCTTTTCTTCGCTTTTTTCTGCTGACCGTTTCGTAGTCGTCTCGTTCTTCCGTGGCTTGAGTATCTGTGGGTAGGTTGCTTTCTCTAGTTTCATCTTGAGAAGTGGTGGAAAGAGATTCTGAAGGTTGATAGTCCTCAGATTCGACTTCCGCCATTTGATGGATCTCTGCTTTGTCCAGCCATTTTGTATGTTAGAGGTTTCCTACATGTCGGAAAATTGCAAGCAGCTGCTTAAAGTCTAGTTCATCGAACGGACTGTTCATGATGATTAAGCCTAGCCTGCAGTACAATATTCAGAATCACTATATTTTGTGATCACCTGTCTCAATCTTTACCTTTACCTTACGTTACCTACTTACCTGAAATTTTGGCACCTGCAATATGTATTTCTTATTGTTGTATTAATAAAATGTTATCAAATAACTCTGGTGTAATATCCTTCTATCTCATCAATCTTATCGGTTTCTTCTATATCTCAGCTGAGGACGTAAAAGAGAGCTCGTTCCGACGACAGCCATTGAATCTCATTAATAGGTCCTCACGGATTTGGTTTATTTAAAAACTTTCTTTCACTCAGGTAGCATGATGCTTAATCAAATTATCATTATAAACTCGAAAAGATTAAGAACGGCGACAAATGCAACGAACGCCTGATGTAGCAAAACATACAGACGATCGGATTATCACATGTCTTGTCTTAAAAACTTACCCTTTACTTACGATAAGCAATCGGAAGCTACGTGTAAACGGAAATCTAATGCGTAGCGTTTAGTGCCCCAGTGCCATTAATGCAAGTGAAAACGAACCAATGCTATTCAGCGGAAGGGGGCTGTAAATTGCCAACGCAAACATCACGAAGAAACTTGGAGAACAACTCTTTATATGGTCAAAATACAACTGAGGTGATTTTCAATCTGGTTCTCGAAAATAGACTAAGCATCTCAAACTTGAACGTTTTAACAGATGCTGGACTTCAGAAACAGAACGATTCAGAAAAATTTAACGAATACTGGAAGTTCGTCAAGTTTAAACATTAATCTGTTGAATAGATGCTGCTGCTGTATTTCCGAGAAATTTGATAGCAGCAGATATACTGCATGTTTTAAATTCTCTAATACTGCGTTACTTTCTCCATAACCAACAATCGTGTCTCGTCGTCAATATTATTCCAGACACTGGAAGGATACTGACAAGCCACTCGAACTTTGCAAGAGTATTCTTTGAGCAAAACAGTGCCTGTTCAGTTCTTCGATTATATTGAAAACTGGCAAGTTATGTTAACACAGTGTCCATTAACATGAAATGCACGCATCTGTGCTCGCAATTTCAACAATTAATCATAAAATTACGAGTGGAAGTATTCATGTGAATCATCAACGAGAACCGATACGCTGCTGGAAAATCTCTCGTGGCTGAAAATATTAACTTTCTACCCGACCTAGTGAACGAATTTTGGGACTATATGGTATTGAGGATAACTATCAGCAAAACTAAATGTACATTCATTAGCAAGATTCTTATTAAACAGAAGTAGTGAGTAACTTGGCATTACTCGGATGCTGGATGGATAATGAAGAATGCAATAGAGAAATGGAAATAAAATTTAGAACTGCAACGCCAAGGAAAAATTTTCCCTTCTGATATCAACCGCAAAATTTAAATTTAGAACTTGGAGTTTCCTGACAAACCAAGGAGGCATTGAATATCATACGGAGACATTTGTTCTGGATGACCTGTAGCTTTTTGATGTTGCCAGGAGGAGTGTGACCCCAAGCCGGTGTTCCATAACTTAATGTGGGTCTAATCATTGCTTTGTATATCTGTAGTTTGTTTTCGGTGCTGACACGGCTTCTTCGGTTGAGAAGAGAATAAAGTTGCATAAATGCGGAGTTTGCCTTGTTGCAGGCATAGTCGATGTGAGAGTTAAAGTTGAGGCGGTTGTCTAGTTGAATACCTAAATATTTGGTGCTGGATTTCCATGGAATAGTTGTGTTGAAAAGTTTAACTTCTCCGTAGTGGGATGCCTTCCGTCTTGTAGAGAGAATGGCAGTACTTTTGTCAGCATTCACAGCTACTCTCCATTTCCTGAGCCATTTTTCTAGGTTTGTTACTGCGGTTTGTAAGCGCTGTGCAGCTAAGGTCGGCCTGAGAGATCTACTCAAAATTGCCATGTCATCCGCATAGCAAGCTGTGGTGGTTGATGTCGTGTCAGGGGTGTCAGCAACGAAGATGTTAAAAAACAGCGGAGAGAGCAACGAGCCTTGAGGAACACCTGCAGTGATTCTTTTCAAAGAGGATTTGAGTCCTCAACTTGACCAGAAATTTCCGGTTTTTTAGAAAGGTGTCGATAAGTTTGATAAGGTAGAGCTGACCTTTGGCCATAAATAATTTATACATGAGGCCTTTGTGCTAATCCTTATCAAAGGCTTTTGCTACATCCAGAAAAACAGCTCCTGTATGTTGTCGTCAATTGAATCCAGTAGTGATCAATTCAACCAATCTGTGAACTTGTTGTGTAGTACTGTGCCCTGTTCGAAACCCAAACTGCTCTTTCGGTATTGTGTTGTTGTTGTTGTTCTTCACAACTTGAAGTCGATTGAGGATGATTTTTTCTGCACTTTTTTCCCAAGCATGAAAGGAGACTGATGGGTCTGTAACTTTGCGGTAACTGAGGCGCTTTTCCGTGCTTATGAATCAGGATTATATCTGGCTATTTCCATCGGGTTGGAAAATAGTTTAGTCTGAGTTTTGCATTTATGATTGCTACCAAATGCATGATAGCTTTGTGCGGAAAGGCCTTGATTGTTTTTTTGTTAATTTCATCTGGGCAAGGGGCTTTTTTTGTTGTTAAGCTTCCTAATTATTGAGTAGACCTTTTAGGCGAGTTAGGACAGATATTTTCACGGCTGCTAGGCTGCCGTGAAAATCGGCAGATTTTCTCTATGAATTATGGGTGAATTATCTCTATGAAGACCAAATCCGCATGCGCATAATTAGGACTGCACTGAAGTTTAAGAGCTTCAGCGGGGGGGGGGGTTTGCTTTTCATCGTCCCTATAAACTACACCTCTTTCTCCGTGAAAGGATTGGATATTGGAACGGTCCGTGCGGAGAGCTTTTGCCAATTTCCACAAGGAGTTATCTTCAGTTTTCAGGGAACAAAAGTTTCTTTCTCATTGCTGATTTATGTGATCTTTTAGTGCATAGTGAAGTACGTTTGATGTTCTGTTCAGCTCTTGGCGGTCTTGAGGAGATATCGTGTTATGAAAGCGAAGTCTGATTTTATTTTTGTTTCTGATTAGAGCAAGGATTTCTTCTGGAAATAAGTTTATTTGAACTGGAGTGGAAATAGAAGAGGCTGCAGTTAAACCAGTTTGCATTTTGCTTTCAGGTTGTTGAGCGCTGCATCAATTTCTTCACAGGAGGAGATATTCCGCAATGAATCCATGATAGTGTTGATTGTAACCTTGAATTTTGTGAAATTAAAAAATGACTGACTGGGAATAAGTTCCGGATCCTCTCTCAGTTTTAGAATTACTGGGATGTGGTCCGAACTGAGGTCGTTAACTACTTGCAGATGGAATTGATGAGATGTGTTTTTTTAATATGGCTATATCTAATACATCGGGCCATCCGTGTGTTCCATAGTGTGTTGGTTCAATCGGGTCTGCGATGATAATATTTTTCAGCTTAGCAAAATTTTGAAGGAATTTCCGTTGTAATTGGCACATCTGATATTCCATAAGGGATGTTTAGAGTGTAGATCACCTGCTACTATTGTTGCTTCCGTAGTGTCAAGCAGCTGAGAAAGATCAGAGGATAGCAGAGTTCTGCCTGGAAGGTTATAAACAGAATATATTTTTAAGTTTCCTGCATTAATGGTGTAAATTTCTATGCCAGTTTTTTCCAGATTAGTTGTAGGATTCTTTTCTATCTCATTGTAACGGATGTTTTTCTTGATAAAGATTGCAGTACCTACACCTCTGCCATTAGGTCTATCATTTCTAATTAAAGAGTAATTTCTTAGCTTGGGATTATCACAGGGCCGCAGATAGCTCTCATTAACTAACAGGATATCAATTTTGTAGTGGGCAGCAAATTCTTGGAGTTCTAGAATGTTGTTGCTGAGTCCATTAGCATTCCGGAATGCATCCTGTATAGAATTTATTGTGATGGCCGAATTATCCATTAATCAACGAGAATGTGACTTGGGTATTTTTGAGAAATCTGTTTGTGTCAGTCTGGTTTGGATTTGATTTGCTAAAAGCTGATAGCATTTTTCCCAAAGTGGCTGCAAGCATTGCAGCAAAGTTTCGGCTTCTTGGTATGGTTTCTGGCGATTTGTTGCGTGAGGAAACTACAGAGGCATACGATTTATGAGGTGTAATAGCTCGCACTTTAATTTCCGATTCAAGTTGTGTGACTCAAGAGAGAGAGAGAGAGAGAGAGAGAGAGAGTCATTCCTCGACTTACGTCCGTTCGAGTTACGTCCTTTCGAAGATACGTCCGTGATCCCATAATGGAATAAATGAAATTTTCGGCTATACTTTCGAACAAGACACAAGCGAATGTAAGGTAAAGCAAGCACAATGGCAACAACGCTTTCAGTGGCAATCTCCCTCGGCAGTCGGCAAGTGTCTTCAATAGTTCCGCTGTTGATTTGATTTTGTGTTTGAGAAATTGGTTATTTGTGTATTTATCGTTAAATATTTACGATGTTTGGTGCAACGTGACCTTACACGCACAATCAAAAAATCTAGTGAAGAATCAGAGAAAAAGAGGCGAGCAGTTGATCTTGAAACGAAATTGCAAGTTATAAAGCAACGTGAAGCTGGTAAGCCCGCCATTTATTGCACATGACTTCGAATGGTCTCATTCTACAGTGCGACCATTTTGAAAATTAAAGATAAAATCGTAGAGGCTGTGAAAGGATCAGCTTCCATAAAATCGACGGTAGTGATGAAGCAATGACAAGGCCCTATCGGTGATATGGAAAAGCTACTTGCATCATGGATAGTGGACCTGAACCAAAAGCGCATACCCCCTTA
>NC_143549.1:52907500-52912500 GCF_054136105.1 Typopeltis vanoorti | reverse complement strand
GTGCTCTACTGTAGGAGATGTCACGTCTATGTTCCTCAAGACGAAGTGAAACAGATTTGTCTGTCTGGCCAAAATAAGGTCGACCACAGTTGCACAAAACTTTATAAACACCAGGAAAATGCAGATGGTTGTGTTTTGGTTTTGGTCGACTCAGAAAAGAACGAAGTTTTGGCAGCGTAGTATAGTCGGTCTTTATGTTGAATTTTTTCAGAATCTTAGCTAGTTTCGGGGTAAGAGTGCTGATAAAAGGCAACTGTATATGAGTGATTGGGTTGGAGTCATCTTCTTGTCGAGGATGTTGGCGTGGTCTCAAGCGTTTAGTGATGTTACGAGACGAATATCCATTATTTAAGAAGGTGTTTTTCAGGAAGTTAAGCTCTGTTTGAAGGTCTTCTTCTGTGGAAATGAGACATCTTGCTCGATGGGCGAGGGTGGAGATGATGCCCAGTTTCTGAGGTGGGAAGTGATGAGAAGAACCATGTAAATATCTATCAGTGTGGGTGGTTTTTCGAAAAATTGAAAATTTAAGACAGTCAGGAAATCTACTGATCTTTAGATCCAAGAAGGGGAGAACGCCGTTAACCTCTAGTTCAGATGTGAATTTAATGTTTTGATGTTGGTTATTTAAATGGTTTAGGAAGTTTTGCAGTTCCTCTAAACTATGTCCCCAAATAAGGAAGACGTCATCGATGTAACGTAACCACAGTTTAGGTTTCAAAGTAGCTGAGGAAATAGCTTTCTCTTCAAAATCTTCTAGAAAAAAATTAGCTAAGACTGGAGATAGAGGGCTGCCCATAGCTAAACCGCTAGTTTGTTTGTATATTTTCTCTTCGTAGCAGAAATAGCCGGAATTGATGCAGTGAGTTAGAAGAGCGAACACTTTTTTAGAAACCTTGTCCTTAAGAAGACTCAGAACTTCATCTGTAGGAACATTCGTAAACAAAGATACGATGTCAAAACTCACCATTCTGTCCGAGTCTAAAAGATTCAAATTTTTTATTTTTGAGATGAAATCTTCAGAGTTTTTGATGAAGGAAGAAGAATTGCCAACTAAATGTTTTAAAGAAGCTGCAAGATATTTAGACAGATTGTATGTAGGTGAGTCAATCCCTTCCACAATAGGTCTTAAAGGGGTGTCAACCTTATGGATCTTAGGCAAGCCGTACAACCGAGGAATGAGGGGATGGAGAGAGCGGAGAGATAGTCTTGTATGTCTAGGAAGTTCAGAAGTTGATTTCAGAAGATTGTTTGTACGGTTTTGAAGTTCTCTTGTGGGATCACTTTCTAGCATAGAATACGTATTAGAACTTAACAAGTTGTTCATCTTACAACGGTAGTCAGCTTTGTCTAAGATTACAGTTGCATTCCCTTTATCAGCAGGTAGGATAATAATGTCATTGTTGTTACGAAGTTGGTGTATTGCTTTCCTTTCTGTCGGCGATAGATTATCTGTAGGACGACGACTGTTGTTAATGGTAAAGATGGCTTCGATCCTAAGTAGATTCGCAGTTTGTTTTGGTAATTGTCCAGCTGCCTTCTCAACTTTCGTAAGAAAGAGTTCTTTAGGAATGAAGGTCGGAGAAGGAACGAAGTTAAGGCCCTTTGAGAGCACACTAAGTTCTGCAGGAGAAAGTGTGTGAGAGGATTTGTTAATCACAACATTTTTTAAATTTTGTGAGTTGATATTGGATTGGCGAGTTTGTTCCTGTTTGAGTTGGTTGAATTTTCTGATAAGAATTAATTTGTTGGAGAGTTGCGATCTAGAAGCACGGAGAGAGCTCGTGTTTTTAATATCAATCCAGAACCTGTTGTCTAAAGATGAGTTTAAGTTATTTTCTAAAGAATCTCTTTTGCGGAACAAAGAAGCTAATGTGGACTTGGTATCTGCGATTCTTTCATATAATAAATCAAGTTTAGCCTTGTGATAGATATTATGAGCACGTTTAGTGCGAATCAATTCTTTGAAATCTAAAAACTTTGGGATGACAGAGTGAAATTTGCATCTTTTCAGAAAAACTAACCTATTAATAAAAAGTCCAATTTTTACCAGAGTTTTTTCATAATCCTTGATAAGATGTACATTAACCTCGTCAGAAGGTAGATAAATATTGTTGAAATTAGGATTTACTCGGGATGTATACATTTATAAAAATAAATTTAACTGACTAGAACCCGAGAAAGTATAACAAAAACCTTTAATACATCACAACTAGTTTCATCGGTGATCCGACTTCTTCAGGTGAGAAATAAAAACATAAGACATAAAATAACACGGTAAAAAATGAACTTTACAGCTTAATAAAAAGCAGAATAATAACAGTCATATTTGAATAGGTGACCGCGTGCTACCGTTGGCATGAGTAGAATGTGTGCGACAGCTAATTTTTGAGCGCCAGTACTGGATTACTGCGCTATGGGAATCGGGTAAATTGTAGCTAAGATTATTGTTTAAATGTGAAGGGTCCAGAACTATTTCTTTTGATTCGATGATTCTTCTTTCGAATTCATCCTTGCAAATATATAAATTAGTAGTGCGTTCCCAATCAACTTGATGTGGCTGTTCTTCAAGGTTAGAGTTTGCCGAGAAAAGGACGACTGGAAAGGGCGCTCGCTCGTGCTCTACTGTAGGAGATGTCACGTCTATGTTCCTCAAGACGAAGTGAAACAGATTTGTCTGTCTGGCCAAAATAAGGTCGACCACAGTTGCACAAAACTTTATAAACACCAGGAAAATGCAGATGGTTGTGTTTTGGTTTTGGTCGACTCAGAAAAGAACGAAGTTTTGGCAGCGTAGTATAGTCGGTCTTTATGTTGAATTTTTTCAGAATCTTAGCTAGTTTCGGGGTAAGAGTGCTGATAAAAGGCAACTGTATATGAGTGATAGGGTTGGAGTCATCTTCTTGTCGAGAAGATGACTCCAATGAAGATGACCATTTAAATAACCAACATCAAAACATTAAATTCACATCTGAACTAGAGGTTAACGGCGTTCTCCCCTTCTTGGATCTAAAGATCAGTAGATTTCCTGACTGTCTTAAATTTTCAATTTTTCGAAAAACCACCCACACTGATAGATATTTACATGGTTCTTCTCATCACTTCCCACCTCAGAAACTGGGCATCATCTCCACCCTCGCCCATCGAGCAAGATGTCTCATTTCCACAGAAGAAGACCTTCAAACAGAGCTTAACTTCCTGAAAAACACCTTCTTAAATAATGGATATTCGTCTCGTAACATCACTAAACGCTTGAGACCACGCCAACATCCTCGACAAGAAGATGACTCCAACCCAATCACTCATATACAGTTGCCTTTTATCAGCACTCTTACCCCGAAACTAGCTAAGATTCTGAAAAAATTCAACATAAAGACCGACTATACTACGCTGCCAAAACTTCGTTCTTTTCTGAGTCGACCAAAACCAAAACACAACCATCTGCATTTTCCTGGTGTTTATAAAGTTTTGTGCAACTGTGGTTGACCTTATTTTGGCCAGACAGACAAATCTGTTTCACTTCGTCTTGAGGAACATAGACGTGACATCTCCTACAGTAGAGCACGAGCGAGCGCCCTTTCCAGTCATGTCCTTTTCTCGGCAAACTCTAACCTTGAAGAACAGCCACATCAAGTTGATTGGGAACGCACTACTAATTTATATATTTGCAAGGATGAATTCGAAAGAAGAATCATCGAATCAAAAGAAATAGTTCTGGACCCTTCACATTTAAACAATAATCTTAGCTACAATTTACCCGATTCCCATAGCGCAGTAATCCAGTACTGGCGCTCAAAAATTAGCTGTCGCACACATTCTACTCATGCCAACGGTAGCACGCGGTCACCTATTCAAATATGACTGTTATTATTCTGCTTTTTATTAAGCTGTAAAGTTCATTTTTTACCGTGTTATTTTATGTCTTATGTTTTTATTTCTCACCTGAAGAAGTCGGATCACCGATGAAACTAGTTGTGATGTATTAAAGGTTTTTGTTATACTTTCTCGGGTTCTAGTCAGTTAAATTTATTTTTATAAATGTATACATCCCGAGTAAATCCTAATTTCAACAATATTTATCTACCTTCTGACGAGGTTAATGTACATCTTATCAAGGATTATGAAAAAACTCTGGTAAAAATTGGACTTTTTATTAATAGGTTAGTTTTTCTGAAAAGATGCAAATTTCACTCTGTCATCCCAAAGTTTTTAGATTTCAAAGAATTGATTCGCACTAAACGTGCTCATAATATCTATCACAAGGCTAAACTTGATTTATTATATGAAAGAATCGCAGATACCAAGTCCACATTAGCTTCTTTGTTCCGCAAAAGAGATTCTTTAGAAAATAACTTAAACTCATCTTTAGACAACAGGTTCTGGATTGATATTAAAAACACGAGCTCTCTCCGTGCTTCTAGATCGCAACTCTCCAACAAATTAATTCTTATCAGAAAATTCAACCAACTCAAACAGGAACAAACTCGCCAATCCAATATCAACTCACAAAATTTAAAAAATGTTGTGATTAACAAATCCTCTCACACACTTTCTCCTGCAGAACTTAGTGTGCTCTCAAAGGGCCTTAACTTCGTTCCTTCTCCGACCTTCATTCCTAAAGAACTCTTTCTTACGAAAGTTGAGAAGGCAGCTGGACAATTACCAAAACAAACTGCGAATCTACTTAGGATCGAAGCCATCTTTACCATTAACAACAGTCGTCGTCCTACAGATAATCTATCGCCGACAGAAAGGAAAGCAATACACCAACTTCGTAACAACAATGACATTATTATCCTACCTGCTGATAAAGGGAATGCAACTGTAATCTTAGACAAAGCTGACTACCGTTGTAAGATGAACAACTTGTTAAGTTCTAATACGTATTCTATGCTAGAAAGTGATCCCACAAGAGAACTTCAAAACCGTACAAACAATCTTCTGAAATCAACTTCTGAACTTCCTAGACATACAAGACTATCTCTCCGCTCTCTCCATCCCCT